>NC_089044.1:11015000-11310000 GCF_034140825.1 Oryza sativa Japonica Group
ATATGTAGCTACCAATATGATAGAGTTCATCGAGTCAGTGATCAAATCTTTGTCTAAGGTACTTCTGATTAGTGCTTTGCGGTTTGCTTGGCTTCGCTACCAAGTCTCACAACGAATGCACGACTTTAATGGATCGAGTCCACATATGCCGGTCTTTTTTGGCAGTTAAAAAGGAACAGATGGTATTGTTTCTTAGAAACAACTTTTCAGATTATAAATTGTTTTGACTTTGGTCAAAATTAAATTGTTTCAAGGTTCACTAAGTTTGTAGAAAAAAAGTACTAATATTTTCAACCCAAGACAAATATATTATGAAAATATATTTAATTATAGATTTAGTGAAACTAATTTGGAATTGTAAATATTACTATATTTGTCCACAAGATTGATCAAATTTAGAGTAGTTTGATTTTGACTAAAATCAAAATGACTTATAATTTGAAATAGAGGGAATAGATACGTGTACGCCCCTACATGTATCTTTTGTCTTCTCCCTCTCTCTTTTGTCCTTCACGACCCTCTCAAAGGTGAAGCTAGGATTTGGGTATTAGAGGTGCCAAGATTTCTCCAATAATTCATAACATGACGATGAAAGCGAGAGGCTTATGATTTGCAAAAGTTTTTTTTCTAAAAAAAGTATAGATGATATCTAATATACCATTAAAATGAAGATCCAATGGAGAGAGGCTTGCATATTACAACAGCTATTTTATAAAAGAAATTATTATATGTGACATCTAATATGCCATTAACTTAAAAATCCAAGGGGTAAGGTGGCATCTACTGTACCATTTAATTTATGATCCACTAGAGTTAAAAAAAGAATATAGATTCAATGAAGTTAAACAAAAGGAAATTGATGATGGATTGGAAGAAAAACTAATGAAAAATCCAAATGAAGTTAAATTAAAAAAGACATAAGATTCAATGGAGTTAAAATAAAACATTAAATTAAGAAGATCCAATGGAGTTGAAAAATCAAAAGAAAATAGAAATTAAGAAAGGGCAAGAACTAAAAAAAATAATGAAGATTCAATGAAGTTAAAAGAAAATTAGGAAATTAAGAATGGATTGGAAGAAAGAAGAATGATGATCCAATGGGGTTGAATTAAATATGGACAGAAGATTCAATGGAGTTAGAGTAAAAATGGAGTTGAAAAGTTAAAAGAATATATAAATATAATTCAGAGAGGGGCAAGAATCGATCCCAGGGCCTATTGCCTTGCAAGTTGCAATGACCATACACTAACCAACTATCCATAGGATGCTACGGCGGAGGACAGTGATGGGACCTAAGCGTCAACGGACAGTCCTCGGCAAGGAGAAGGCGGATCCGACGGAGGTGTTCCATAGGCAGCAACGACCCTAGGGGCAGCGGTGGCCCGGGACGGCGGCGGTCTAAGTGCCGGTGCAAGGATCTCGGCGAGGAGGAGTCGGATCCCGTTGGTGGCGGTGGCTCTAGGGGCACCAGAGGCCTCGGAGTCCGGGAGGAAGAAGATATATATCCTCAGTGGAGGCGGCAGAGGACTCTGGTAGAGGTGGTGCCCTAGGGGTGACAGTGGGCTGGGTGTCTGAGAGACAGAGGAGGATTCCAACGTTGGAGGTGGCCTTATGGGAGGCGTAGGCCTTGTAATCCGCTGAAGCGGAAGCGGATCCTTTTGGCTCGTGTCTGGTCGTCTTGTTCTGTCTGGACGACGATAGAGGAAGGTGGGCTTACTGACGGCAAGTGGCGTCATCTCACTTGAAGTGGATAAAGCTGGCACTAGCGGAGGTTTGCAGTGACAATGCACTAGGGCGGTGGCGACTAGACAATCATTTTGGTCATTTCAGTGGAGGAGGGATATACCAAGGTTGTAGGTTTTTGTGTGTTCTCCTCTTTGATGTGGTGTGAGTCTAAGGGTGCCTTTGGTTGGGCTTTTGAACCTGCTTTTGTTTTTGCTCTAGTACAAATTGAAAGCTCCTCCTACCCATGCTTTCAATGGCTTTTGAGCAAAAAAATTACCCACCTACCACTGGTTATGAGAAAACAGTTCGATTTGTTTTTCCCCATCCCCTTCTCGCAACCACTCACACGCGACGCGCGCTGAGGCCTCCCCGCTGCCGCCGCCAAGACCTCCTCCGCTGATGCGCGCTCTGCCTCCCCGCCGACGCTGCGTGCCCGACTCCGCCACCGCGCTCTGCCTCTTCTCTTTTTTTCCTCTGTTTTCCCCTCCTTTTTCCCTCTTTTGCAATGTGTGTATGACATGTGGGGCCCGCTTGTAAGCCGGACTAGTTATTTCAAAGGCCACAGCTGTTGAACCAAACGAGCTTTTCCAAAAGCCACAACCCATATTCCACAGCTGCTTTTCGAAAAGTCACAGCCCACAACTACTTTTTTAAAAGCTACAGCTCAACCAAACACACCCTAAGTGCTCTTGTATCCTTTTGGCTGTGTATATCTCTCGTGGATATAGAGGCCGAATTAATGAAAATCCATTATCTAAAAGAAATAGGATGCTATCCAATGAATGTTCTACTGATAACACAGCAGGAAAGGGGAAGGGTTGCCACTGCCCTCACCTCTCCTCAACTCAAATCTCTTAGCACCGCTGCCCTCTCCTAGTGTTAACTACCACTAGTCTTGGCTTGATGGGAGCCTCCGCTCGACCACCACTGGCGGGTTGGCGGTTGACTCCTCGAACATGGAAGGTGGATCTACATCATGTAGGCACGCCATTCATGTCTCGCTCCCCTGGTGCTCGATCTTATGCTGTGCGTGCCCATCAAGATCAATCGAGCGAGACATGGCGGGTGGTAGTTGACCTAGGAAATCACATGGTGCATGATCTTGGAAGCCAGGATAGTGCTCAACCTCGCTCGTTCACCGCGGTGTTCAATCTGTGTATGTTTGAGCAAATGTCTAGTTTAAAGATTAACTTTAACAAGAGTGTGTTTTTTTTGGGAAGCGCTAGTGAGAAAAGTGAAATTTATAGCAACATGCTAACATGTAAACTGGGCATATTACCTATGAAATACTTGGGGTATACTAATAGATAACAAAAGAATATATAACAAGGATTGAAAACCTGCTGAAAACAAGATGGAATAGAATTAGAAACTAGGGTGCTGGCAGGGGAAGATGCTGGCAATCATTGGTAGACTGACTAAAATAATCTCTAGCTTAAGTAGCATTCCATGTTCATGATGTCTTTTTATCCTGGTGCCACAGGGAGTGAAAAATAAGATGGATTATTTAAGGTATAGATTCTTCTGGCAGGAGGATCAGAGAATTAAGAAATATCGTCTAATTCAATTTTAGAAAGTTTACAGACCCAAAAAGCAGGGAGGCTGGGGAAATGGCTATGGAAAATGATGAATGAAGAGGGTTTGTTGCAAAGTCTTCTGAAGGCTAAATACTTAAAAAAAAACACCCTTAAACAGTGTGTTTTCAAACCTGGTGTTTCTTTTTTCTGGAATGGGTTCATGAGCATTAAAGACGATTTTATGAAATTCTGTTCCAAAAAGATTGGTAATGGTGAAGATACCCTTTTCTGGCAGGAAAAGTGGCTAGAGAATTCATCACTTGTTGAGATGTATCTAGAATTGTACAATATAACTTTGTCAAAAATTAGGATAGTAGATAAAGTTTTTAAGGGCGGGCTGGATAGGCTACAGTTTAGGAGAGAAAAAAATTACAGTTCCTGAGAAAATACCTTAAGATACCTAAATTTTACACTAAAATTTTTAGTACCTTGAGGTAGTTAGTAGCTAGAGGCATTAAATTTTACACTAGAAAATATGGCACCTCCAGGTACCTTATCTAGGATGATAAAATTACCCTTTAGGAAAGCCTGATAGAAGGAAAGGCTGTTGCCTGGGGTAAGCTACAGAGGGATTGTGAAAATGTTGTCCTTAACAATGAGAAGGTGCATTAATGTGGGACTTGGATAAGAGAAAATGTTTCTCTGTAAAATCTTTATATAATAATTCACAATTACAATGTCTAAACTTCCCCTTTAGGAAATTATGGAATTTCAAAATCCCTGTTAAAGCTAGAGTTTTACCTGGCTGTTGACTAAGAATATCATATTTCTTGTCCTTTGACTACATTTATTTGGAATGTGGTGGCTAGTTCATTTGGCTTTAATTTGAGAAAATCCTTAACACTCATCATTTGTTGGGTGACTGGTTCCAAAAGTTTGAGAAAAAGGACAAACCCTGATTGCGGTTGGTATTCCAGCAGTACTTTGGTGTATATATTTGGAAAGCCATAAATAATGCATGTTTTGAGAGAAAATGGATTTCTCATCCCATTGATCTGATATATCAGATTTGTCACCGTGTTTCATCGTGGTCCATTTTGCAGAGATCGGAATTCGGAGGGAAGAACAAACGAGCTGCAATGGGGTGATCGCTTGCTAAAACAAGTCGCAAGTTTTGCCGCCTTTTCCAGCTGGAGATATAAAGAAGTTGAAGTGTCAAGAAAGAAAACGGCGGCAGAGAGCATTTACATTCTGTTCGGTTTAGGCTGTGTTTAGATTTAGGGTGTAAAGTTTCGGTGTGTCACTACGGACATACATTTAAAGTATTAAACATAGACTAATAACAAAACAAATTACAGAATCCGTCTGTAAACTGCGAGACGAATTTATTAAGCCTAATTAATCCATTATTAGAATTTGTTTACTATAGAACCACATTGTCAGATTATGGAGCAATTAGACTTAAAAGATTCATCTCGCAATTTACACGCAATCTGTATAATTAGTTATTTTTTCGTTTATATTTGATACTCCATATATGTATCCAAATATTCGATGTGATATGGTAAAAAATTTTATCATGGGATGTAAGCAGGGCCTTTAACTATTCTAGTTTTTTTTTAAGCATCGCAGGTTCAATAGCCCTCTTGTGTGAACTTGTTTCAGCTAAGTTGTTTTGGGGGTTACACAAATGTGTGTTGGATGATTTTTTTTCTGTTTTTTTTAGCTGAACTGATACTTTTCCTTAATGAAAAGGGGAGGAGCTGTTTCCCTTCTGTTAAAATAAAAGAAGAGACAAAAAAAAAAAGCTGTTGCATGCATAGTACTCCTCGAGGAACCAGCATTACAAATACCCTTATTTGGGAGTCCACCATCGAGTTCAGGTGGACCATGCAAAACAGCAATTCTACGTCATCGCACAGCTTCAGCCTCTCTTCTTGTTTACTGCAGGCCATATATTCAGCAGGGGTGCTGATGATTGCCGGTGGGCACGTCAAGCATCTTCTGCTCTCTCTTTTCTTTTTATTCGAAACGTACGTAGGCTGAAAGCCTGCAATTAATTCCCATAATTAGTTGCATGCATTTTAATTAAGCTCCACAAACTCGTATTAATTAACCCCCTTTATAACGCGCATAAAATTTCATATGGATAGGCTATATTATTCATGGGCAAAATGTTAACATATGAATGAAAACCAAAAATAATTGATAGGCAAAATGTGTGTGTGTCTATATATACACACACACACATATTGTTCATGGTTCAATCCAGGCTGGAAAATATACCATGATAATACCCAAAATCAACTAAATTAAGTTCTACGAGTAACATTTAAATTGGTTTTGGCTGACAAAGCCAACAAGCAGAGACGAGACGCTTAAGTTTCTGCATGAATCATAGAAATTATTTTTCCTTTCTTAATTATGAAACAAGAAAACAAATTAAATTCCAGTGTCCCAGCAGGCTTGAGCTTAGCTTATGTCCTATCATTTGAATTGCAATGTGAACATGGGTGTTGGTTAGAAACCCACATAAGTGCTGGATTTTCCAACTGACACCCATTAGCGGCACTAATGTGGAGAATCGAAGGAGCTAGCAATGAGAAAAAAAAAGTCAGTTTGATCCACCGGCTCAAATCAGAGCTGATGCTTAGAGCCAAGAACACATACAAAAAATGAAAAAAAAAATCTCACACATCAAACAACAATAAGTAAGAATCATCCTAGAATATTACACACATAACATTCATCACAAAAACTAAAACACAAATCAATACATGGAAGCCTCCATCGCCTCATCTCACCGGAGACCAAGGCCACCACCACCCATCGGAGGCCAAGGCTACCACCGCCGCTGCTCACTGGAGGCCGAGGTGCTGTCTTCTCACCACCATTGCTTAGATCCAGAAGCCCACAGTATTTTTGGGGGCGGTGGGAGAGATCAGGAAGGTGTTTTTAGTCGTCATGTGGATCACTGCTGCTGTTGCTCATGGGGAGGCGGGGCGAGGGGAGAGCGTTGCTGCTTGCCATGAGGGGGGGGGTGGTACGTACAATTACGTATTTTGTAGTCGAATATAGCGGGTTAGGGGTAGATGCCGAGCTGGCTTTGCTCAGCTCGTCCTAGCTCATCTATCTATCTATCTATTATCTATCTATCTATTATATACTAAAAGTCCATTAAACTTCCTACAATCGCTCCTAAGCCGCCACATGGCATCTCTACAAACGCTCCTAGGCTGCCAAGTGGCATTTAAAACATCTAGCCATTGATTTTTATTTAATCTGTGGACCCATATTTTTAACCGTTAGAACTAAAAATACCAAATATATTTAATTCATCTTTAGAATTCAGAAAGCCACACATCCACGTGATCACTCGCGTACGTGTACGTTCATGTACGTACATACTTCGTTAGTGTACGTCCTTCCCCTTCCTTCCTTTCTTTTTCTTTTTTCTTTTTCTTTTTCACTCTCATGAGATAAGAACCAAATAAATAATTTCAGCCAAATAAATTAAATAGGGAGTAGCTAATCTTATAAGCACTTTGCAACATTTTCTTAAATTTATTACTTAGGTATTAACAACTTAATACGTAGTATGCAATATACTTTGTCAATCCTAGCCTAAAATATCAATTGTATATCCTCAATGATCCCCATATATGTAAGTTTTATATATAAGTCACTATTTACTAATCACCAAGTCATATTTCTTACGAGGTATTCGTGCACAGCGCACCTAACGGCCGGTTACCTGATATCTAATGAGCATGTATGTCATCAAATACCGAAGATAAAGGGCAATTCTAAGTGTGCAACGATCAACAAATTATAGGTAAGTAGAGGACGCAACTAATCCACCGCAAGCAATAGTTGACTATAGGTAGATTGTGACTATGAGTAATAGCATTTCTATACTCCTACAAACGCTTCTAAGATGTCATGTGATGCTCTAATTAGAAATAATCTAAGAAAAACTGTAAAAAAATAAAAAAAATATTCATCGATTTGCACACAAAAGCGGTGATCCATTATTTTTCAACCATTAAATTAGATCTATGATAATAATCCCTCTGTCTAAAAACCATCTAATCACTCCTTACGTACATGCACAACTCCTATGTATATACCTACGCAAGATATATAAAAAGGAAAAAAGAAGAGTATGTATATGATTTGTCCCATATGGTTGTTTTCTAAGGTTTTTTCTAAATTGAGCATATACGTAGTGATCACTCCTTGCCACAGCGCCATCTCATGCCACCCATTGCTCCACCCTCTTCCTGTCAAATTTTTAAAAATACTTTTTTACTAACAATTTAAAAGGCAATCACAGGAGCTCATATAAATGCGTGTAGTCGCACATTATGAATACAAATACGCACACCCTATTCCTATGATAAACAAATATTTGTCCGAAAAGAAAAAAACAAATGTCCATACGTGAGATACTGTTCGCTAAAAAAAACATACATGTAACAACATTGTATCTCTTTTTTATGTCGTCCCCAGCAAAATAGTATTAACATTTAGCACAAATAATTTTAATAAATTTATCCAATATTTATCCCCATAAACATGAATTGGTGAATTAGATGTATAATACAAGAAAAAAAATTAAAACCTATATTAACTTGTATGTCAGCAAAGGATCACAGTTTGAGCAATTTTTTTTACGTGGTCCACACCACGAAAACTATTAGATTTTTTTGAAGTAGAGTCCAATGATCAACCCTGCTAATTTTTAAAAGAGAAAATTATATATATACCACTAAAATTTAGTAGTATCGATTAACACCATAAACAAATTATGTATACTCTATATAATAAATCAACTCAAGACATAAAAAAACTATTTTCATCATCTCCATTTTCTCTCACTCATACCCTGTAGGGTGCCAAGCATGGATCTCAACTGGCTACGTTATAGTAACTATGGCAAGTGTATGCATTATTGAGCTAAAGTCGTATATATTAAAAAACCTACCGATCGAGCAGGCCGTCAGAGTGCATATGTACAACACATGTATCTAGTTCCCTCCTCACGGACGAAACGAAGACACTGGCTCTCACCTCTTTGTTTTCCTTACAACAATTAAGTTAACCACTGAATAAAAGAAGATCCTAAAAATTACCCAAAAAAATATCCACCTTATTTTTTTAATAAAACTGGTAGATGAATTACTTCATACCATTAGACATCTAACGACTTTCTACCAACTTAATTATATTTCTCAACTTGTATACCAGGTCTATTTACCTATACAAATATCTAAAGTTAAATCAATCTACAAAGGTACAAATAAATCCGTCTATGAATGAAGCTCTTTTTTATTACTATATATCTCCGTCTTATAATGGATCCTAAAATTTTATACCCCCTCGTCCTAAAATATAACAACTTTTAGCACTTACGATTTGTTCCAAATATAACAACATTACTACCAACATTCCCTTCCCAACTAATCATAATCCTCCACCTTTCACTTTTCTCACCTACCTCCACTTCTCAACCCAACATAACATCTCCCTATTTAATTCAACCTACTTTTTAATAACTGTGTCCAACTCTAAAACTTCTTATATTCTGGGACGGAGGGAGTAGAAATCAAGGAGGAATGAAAAAAAATACTAAGATACCCATCATTAAATAAGGCTCATTAAATAAGGGGTATGTAGAGTTAGAAGATGGTTAGTGTAATGTTGGATAAAATTAAATGAAGAATGGCTGGATGGAATGAGTAGTATTAATAATTCCTTATATTTTAGGATATAAAATTTAAATCATTCGATTTATGGATGGAGGTAGTAGAAGTAAATAGAAGTACATGAGTATTTGTTTAATTAGATAAAGATGTCGTATTATCATATTTTTAATAGAAATTTTCTTATATTAATATATCGTAAAATCTACAAAGACATATTTAGTATACAAGAAAAAAAATAAAGTTTAAATTAAGATGCTAAATATTTTTAAAAATAAAAACATGTAGTATAAAAATGATATTTTCATATGAACCAGCTCCATTATTGATGCAAGTAATTTTAGTTTACAATTTGTAACAACCCGTCCTTCAGAACAAAGCAGCCCAGCCTCCATCCAACTGGCATGCTTACTTATAAATATCACCTCGCTTACACTTTTATTCTCGCTTCGCATAAAGTAGTCAACCCAAAAATGATATGGTTGGAGGGACAAATGTATTACAGGTTTGCTACATTCTTGCTTATAAATAGCAAGATAGTACTACTACTCATGTGCACACAATGCTTATGGACAACACATGTCAAATCCTTTAAATAAAAAAATATAGACCACATCCTAATTGCACTAGGATGTCTAAGACACCCCTCAAAGGATCCGACGTTCCCATCGGTCCAACTTACCTGCATAGTCACATATGCATATAGACAAATGTCCAGAAACATGTCCCCTCTTAACGCACGTCTGTACGTCCAGTGATCGAAACAAACTTCCAAAACAATCCAAAAAAATATTGATAAACACAGATTTAGAAAAGTAAAAAACAATTGAAAAAAATCTTATACATAAATATACATCACAAAATTTCAAACACCATTAAATAAGGTGCCCGCGCATTTGCGCGTGCTACCTTTCTAGTTTAGATAATGAGTAGGCTAAGCTTGGCTTGTTATCTAAACGAGCAGAAAACGCAGCTCGTCCTAACTCGTTTGTAGCTCGAGCCAGCTTGTTTTACCTTGCAAGCTACAAAGGGCAAGATGTCTAATGAGAAGAGCGAGAGCGCAAGCGAGTATGCGACAAGGCGTAGGGATAGCGGGAGATCAAGCGGCAGGGGCAAGAGCAGCCCACAGCGGCGCACACAAAGCGACGAGCCCATGCGGGTGAGCGCGACAGCCGACGAGGCTGCAGCCCACAGCGCCGTAGCCAGCAGTGGTGTTCTTGACCGGCAAGATCGTGCGGGCGAGCGTGGCGACCGACGATGCCATGGCAGCGAGGACGGTTCGATGGACGAAGTCAGTCGCTGCCTGCAGCAGCGAGAGCGAGCGGCTATGGTGGCGTACTTGGATTTTGGCTCGCATCTGGCACATGATGTGAGCGGGATCTGGTGGTGGCAGAATGCAGGAGGGCGGCGGCTGGAAGCCTGGAACTAGATATCGCAGAACACTACTACTTCCTCCGTTTTATATTATAAGACTTTCTAACATTGCCCATATTTATGAAGATGTTAATGAATCTAGACATATATTTGTATCTAGATTCATTAACATATATATGAATATGAGCAATGCTAGAAAGTCTTATAATATGCAACTGAGGAAATAATGAAGATGGGAAATTGGGGGCTAGGGTTTTAGAATGTTTTGTTTGGGCCATTTGGATATTAGGCCATGCACCAGCCTCCTACTGGGCCACCAAGTTGGTATATGGCTGTTAGCTTCTCTTTTCTACCAGCTCGTTTACATCACAAGCGGCTCATGCAAGCCAGTTTGAGCTGGATCCTTATCGCTAACGAGCTGAAACAACAGCTTGGCTTGTTAGGAAATCAAAATGAGCCAAGTCAGCCACAAGTTGAGCGAGCTATAATGGGCCACGAGCTTTTTTCCAGCCATATAGGGGATGAATAAGTTCACTTTAGGTCCCTCTATTTGTCGGTCAGTCCGATTTTCGTCCCTTGACCACAAAACCGGGTACGACCCGTCCCCCAACTTACGAAACCGGGCAAACGAGGTCCCTTGGCAGTATGGAGGGCGGTTTTGGCTGACGTGGCGTCTACGTGGCACCTACGTGACTCCTTTGACTAGATCTTCGTTCCACGTGGCAATGACGTGGCGTTTACGTGGCAATTTTATCCCGAAAAAATAATAAAAATAGTGGGACCCATATGTCAGCTACACAAAATATAATTAAAAAAGGTGGGGCCCATGTGGTCCCACATGTCAGCCTCCCTCTCCTCTCTATCCCCCCTCTCTCACACAGCCAGGAGAGAATGGCGAGTGGCGGCGCCGAGGGGGCGACGGAGCGAAGCGGCGTGGTGGCCGGCGGTGGACGGAGCGACGGTGGGCGGCTGGCGATGGGCGGCGGGAGGAAGCGGAGCCGAGCGGCGGCCGGGCGAAATGGAGCGGCAGCGGGCGGTGGGCGGAGCGACAAGGGCTGAGAGGCTAGTGAGCCGCCGCTCCTCTTCTGCCCTCCCGTCGGTCGCCCTCTCCACCGGCGCGACGGACGCCGTCGTTCCTCTCCCTCCCACCCGTCGACTGGTGTGCACCACCGACCCTTTCCCGCAGGCAGCTGTGCGCCGCTCCCCCTCACCGGTCCCCGCGCGCCGTCACTCCTCTCTCACCCTACCGCTGGCCACCGACCCAAGCGCACCGCCATTCTTCTCCCTCCCCCCTGCCGGCCGGCGTGTGCCACCGCTCCTCTCGCGTCGGAGGTGCGCCCGACGTCCTTGGCGAGGTCGTCGCCGCTCCGCCGCAAGGACGAGGGAGAGCCGAGAGAAGAAGAGGAGAGGAGAGGGAGAGGGGAGGGGAGCCGGCGAGCTCAGATTGGGGGGCAGCGGGAGCGGCGGCGTCGGCGTCGCTCCGCCCACCGCCCACTGCTGCTCCATTTCGCCCCACTGCCGCTCTGCTTCCTCCCGCCGCTCACCGTCCGCCGTCGCTCCGTTCACCGCTGGCCGCCGCGCTGCTTTGCTCCGTCGCAGCGTCGCCCATCGTCGCTCCGCTTTCTCCCGCCGGCCATCGCGCCGCTTCGCTCCGTCGCTGCTCCACTCCGTCGCCGCTCCACCCGTTGCCCCCTCAGCGCCGCCGCTCGCCCTTCTCTCCTGGCAATGTAGGGTGGAGAGAGAGGGGGGATAGAGAGAAGGAGGCTGACATATGGGACCACATGGCCCCACCTTTTTTTAATTTTTTTTGTGTAGCTGACATATGGGTCCCACTATTTTTATTATTTTTTCGAGATAAAATTGCCACGTAATCGCCACATCAATACCACGTGGGACGAAGACCTAGTCAAAGGAGCCACGTAGGCGCCACATAGACGCCACGTCAGCCAAAACCGCCCACCATACTGCCGAGGGACTTTGTTTGCCCGTTTTTCGTAAGTTGGGGGACGGTTCGTACCCGGTTTTACGGTCAAGGGACGAAAGTCAGACTGACCGACAAATAGAGGGACTTAAAGTGAACTTATTCCTATAGGGGATACAAACTATGGATGTCTGCGCGGAATTTTAGAAAATACTCACTCCGTCCCATAATAAACGCAGTTATGGGTTTTAGTGCCTAAAGTTTGACCGTATGTCTTATTTATTTTTTTTATAATTAATATTTTTATTGTAATTAGATTATAAAATATGAATAATACTTTATGCGCGACTTAATTTTTAAAATTTTTTCATAAATTTTTCAAATAAGACGGATGGCTGAACGTTGGACACGGAAACTTATAGCTACACTTAAAATGGGACGGATGGAGTATCATGTTTGAATTTTTTATCTACAAGGAACTAAAAATGAGAATTTTATTGTGGGTCCCTTTATGCAAATTGGTGCTAGATCTTAGGTTTGATTTGTCGATGTGAAGATGTTGACATTTTGCAGCTTCGGATCAGTCGATCGCAACCACACAAGCGCTACACCTGGACATCTCATCATTATCGACCAAGCTCTCTTGCAATCGACATAACCTCGATGATTATTGATCTTGCAAGCAATTAAAATTCATGTGAACAAGGAGGAAGGTAATCTAAATAAATTACAGATAAATTAATGTTATACAAATAATCACGTTATAAATTATTGTTAGACAGAATAATCTAAGGAAAATCTAAACTTGAGGTGGCAGCGGTTATCTATTTATGAGTTCACAGGGGTAGGAGGTCGACCATAACATGGGCCTACCAAAAAAAGACTCAATTACAAAATTCAAGGCCCAAAACAATACTAAATTATGCACGAATCTCAATGACCAAGAAAAAAAATTGGTAATTGATGCGTAGAATGCCAAGAATCCAAAAGAGAGATTTTTTCTTTTCTGTCTTATTCATTCAATTTATTTCAAACAAAACGTATCTTATTCCAGGCAATAAATAAAGCTAGGGTTAGAGTTAAAGCAGCCAATAGAAAACCGAAATAACTAAGGGCTAATACCAAAACAGACTCCGACTCAAAGAGGCACTTGTTTTTTTAGATCTTGGAAAGCTCAGGATGAATTTGAATGTGGGACCAAAAATATCTGAAACTAGATCTCATAAGCTTTTTAATAAGAAGCTGATATTGTCAAGAGGGCCTATTCAACAGCTCTGCGTGGTGGATTATGTCTTGTGCCTAAAATAACCAGCATCGTAAACTCATATTATTCTTTTTCTTTACCGAGATTTGCTCATGGCTTTAGCTTGTTAGGCTCCAATAGTTCTCTCAGATTTCTTCATAACTAGATAGGTGTGAGATTCCTTTTATCTGTGTTTCACAAACTCTGTTCTATTTATCGGATAACCATAAAATACTCTAAAGTAAAGTGCTACACCAATAAATCTGTGTTTTCTTGGATACATTTTGTGAGGGCATAAGAAATACCAACAATAAACCAAATCACAAGTAATACTTGCAGTTTTCTCCTTTTGAATTGATGTCTTAGAAGTAGAATATATTATGACAATAGAACAAATGCAGCGTATGTAGATTGGTAGGTTCATGTCTTTAGTACAGACAGCAAGTGTGGATCCATGGAAAAACTTTTTCTTTTTTTGGGGGGGGGACTAAACATATTATTAACTAGCTATGGTTTAATTTGTTTCTTTCGTTGTAATGCCCGGAATACTCTTCTCAATTTTTTTTCAATATTTTTCACAACCATTTGAGTGATATGCAAACAATGAAAGGGCATCCCCACGAGAGTTTAGAATAGTTTCCCCCTCCCACGCTGGATCTGTCATTGCAAACTAGGTAGTGTTCCCTCTAGGCAGACCTTGATAATTAAGAATAGGTTGATGACAAATACATTCCTCTTTCATTGTCAATTGCCTACTTTCTTCCTTGGTAATTACTTCAATTGACATGTAATGCGTTGAAATATCATTTCTATCCGATCTACTCGATGCAGTATATATATTCCCATTATCAAAAATGCCCTTCTTTAAAGCTATGTATTCTAATGCCATCTCTACTTCCCGCATTGAAGGCTACTCTTGTCTTTCCAATTAGTTGATGCCCCGCGTTTTGCTACGGGATATGTGAATGAATATATGTTATACATTATAGAAATGGTAGATGTGCATGTTTAAATAATGTAAAAATGATGTAGAGATAATGATTTGATATTGCTTGCATATTGAGTTATAGAAATATAACAAAATTGTAAATGGTATGACATGATATTTAAAATGCTCCATATAATAATTGCTAGTGAGTAATGATGTGACAAACTTGCATGTTGTAGGATCGAATCACAAAAACTAAGCCAACCAGAGGGGTAGGGTGAATGGTTGGTATACCTAAAAAAAGAAAACTTTTAGCGGAAATAAAAGTTACCCTCGAATTCGACGTATCGCGGTTTAACCGAAGTATATGCGCCGGTCTGATCACCTGATGAACATCGGTCTGACTGGTGTAGGTCGATCGGTTGAACCGCCGAGATGCCTGTCGCGCCTGTCGCCGCCGCCGATCGGACCGCCCGTATGCCGCCGGTGTGACCGCCGCTTGCCGCCAGTCTGACCGCCGGTATATCGCCGGTTAGACCGCCGACACCCGGTAAACACAAATCGAATAACTCTTAAAGTGGATGAAAACTTTATTACTTCTATATGTGTTTACAAAGTGCACCAACATCACTCCTTACAAAAAATTTCGACTAAACTCTAAACCCTAACTTAAAACTCAACTCAATTGCTCTAAAAAGCGATACCTGGAAGCCTCACGCTCCCCCTCTATTTATACCCGAGGTAGGCAGCCTAAACCCACGAACCAAACTCATACTAGGAGTCCTAAACAACTTAGGAGACCCTCTAGTACAAGAAACAAACTTTACATAACCAATCATACCAAATTTGGACTCCTTCCAAATTCGACTACGCATCCTATACGCACACAATACCTCCATCGTATGCCATATGGAATCTCCATCAACCACGTGCATCAACTCTAACCTATGTATCCCGCATGATCTCTGACCACCACGGACGTCGTCTTATCCCCAAGCCGACTCCCGGTCCATCACTGCAAATACTCTCCCGAGGCATCAAGTTACCTACACATGAAATAAACAAAGAAACCATATTCCAAGACCAAGCTATCTCCAACTTGACTCATTAGTAGCAAACAATAGTATTACATACGTATAGTATCCATCTAGAAGTCATAATCATGAAATAATCACGGATATCTAAACAAACAACCCGAAATCGAAACCGACACAGCGTCGGCCGATCAGACCACGGGCAGCGCCGGTCTGACCGCGCATTACACGCCGGTCTGACCGACCGCACTGGCCCGGTCTAACCGGTCCACATAAAATGATAAACATGCGATTGACTCGTAAATCCAATCATCTCCAAAACCACTTCGTAAATAAATTCCAAGTAACAAAATCAATAATCTCCAATGCCAATTGTTCATCATAGAATAATAATAAAAAACACCTTTGATTTTACAATCTCCCCCTTGATGAACACATTAGCAAACTCATAAAAAATGTTTTGGTGTTTGGAAAAATAAAAACAAAAGTGGTAAATAGCACACTTCGTACAAATGTACACATCGTGCTCAAAAAGCCAAAAGAAAACTTCTCCCCCTTTTTAAAACAAAGAAATTCCCAATTGAACCAAAAACATGCTTTCAGAAATTCACCTTGCTTCTCCCAAAAATCCAAAAAATTTCACATTACTTCTCCCCCTTTTGACAATGATTTCATCAAGCATAGGAATTATGTTCATTAATGTTCAAGAGCTTAGCATACATATTGTCGACGTTTGATGTCGCGACTACGATATTTGAACAGTATGGGGATCGTCGGTGCTAGGGTATACGCGAGACTGAGGTAAAAGAGATGGAGATGATGATTTTTATAAAGGTTCGGGCCCCCGAGCTATTAGGTAATAGCCCTACATCCTGTTGGCCGGAGCCGATGTTGCTTTTTATTCACCATAATCACACCAGTACAATATGTGGGGTAGCCTATCTAACTGTTGTCGACATGGCGGTCTGAAGGTCTGACTCGTAGTTGACAACAGGGTAGCCTTCCTCCTCGAGCTCGCGCCCGACGGAATCAGAGACAGTGCTAGATCCCTACGGCCGGCCTCTGAAGGTACCGGATAGGGTCGATCCAGGCATATCTCTGATGTCGATATCCGGCGGCTTGTCTTGGCGTATGTAGGCTTCTATGTTGATTGTGTTGGGAGTTGATTATCTCGTGGTCTCCCATGGTGGTTGTTGATCGTGTTGATCGTCTCATATCATGGGTGTCCCCTGTCCTCCTAGGGGGGCTTGTATTTATACCCACAGGTGTCCCCTTGTCCAAGTAGAACTAGGGAAACCAATATGGATATAATCCGAGTAGTCCTTGTCGTTTCCATGTAGAACTCTGGTTGTCTTTCCTTATCCAGAACTCCCTCCATATCTGAAGACAGTTTCCGTATAAGACATGGTATGTGGTGGATCCTGCCGAGATTTAGTCAACTACTATTAGGTATGTGGTATCCATAACCCTGACCATAGCCCCCGACTTTGATGCAAATGAACGAATTCATATTCTCAACCGCGCGCAGACATTGGAGTAACTGTTATCGAGCTCATGTGACCGTTCTCGGTGAGTTTAGAGATAACGTTGGACTTCCTTTGTCAGCCTCGTGCGGGCACCGAAAAGGTTTGTCTTAGGTAATCTCTGATGTCTACCGAGAAACTATAGAGTGTACGACTAAGTCTCACGTCTTGCTGTAATCGAGAATTTGGATTGAAGTCAAGAAATTTTATCTCGGCGGGTACACCATCTCTTCATTCCGTATTCCTTGTCGAGATCCAGCAACCGTTCTCAAGTGATCGAGAAGGCGTAGAGTCTGCGACGGAGCTTTGTCAACATTTGTCATATTCGCCTTAGTCAATCTTGGTGTAGAACCATAGAGACATGGAGTCTTCGTCAATGTCGAATAGAATTTTCCTGAAATCAATACTCAGAAAAGAATATCAAATAGAAATAGCCCCCGAGCGAACGCTCAAATGGTGACATGTTATAATATGTATGGAAAACTAAAAACGAATTGAATTTACTGACCAATGTTTTGTGTATGAGCGTCTTCTCTCTTACCGACTTTGATCAGTCAGTTTGTAGAGTCATACACTCTCCCTAGCCCCCAACCTTGTCGTCGGAGAATCGTTCTCGGATGATAAGGCTCTTGGACCTTTGACCTGCCTCGGTTGAACAAGCACTGATCCTAGCCCCCAGCCGTGAAGTTGGAAAATCTATTTCCGATTACACGGCTTAGTTAATACGCATGGCGAGAACTCTTACACGACCAGATCTTACATGGTCTTTCGTCTCTGAAGGATCCGACAAGGCCTTATCGGCTCTGGGCGTCCCCAGCCAAAGTTCCCTCAGGTTCCTCGGAGGCCTTGTCAAGACGGCGTAAAGGGACAGTAGGATAGGTTTCAACGCTAGGTGTCACCGTGGTAAGGGATCTTTGGGTAAAACACTTGGCGATCTTGTGTACCTGACATCAACTTTGTTGAAGCAGGGGTAATGGGAGAATCGCTACATCGCTGGTCGAGGACCAGGCAGTAGTCGTAACTTGACCACTTAAAGTGGAAGTAGTGGGAGAAACGCTACATCGCTGGTCGAGGACCAGGCAGTAGTCGTAACTCGACCACTTTAAGTGGAAATAGTGGGAGAAACGCTACATCACTAGTCGAGGACCATGCAGTAGTCGTAACTCGACCACTTGAAGTGGAAGTAGCCGGAGAAACGCTACATCGCTGGTCGAGGACTAGGCAGTAGTCATAACTCGACCACTTAAAGTGGAAGTTGTGGGAGAAACACTACATCGCTGGTCGAGGACCAGGCAGTAGTCGTAACTCGACCACTTAAAGTGAGGTGAGAGAGATCACTACGTCTTCCTGGTTCGAGAACCAGGAGTAGGAGTCTCTTAATCACTTATAGGGGCGCTAAAGTTGGTTTATTACATGTGCATATCATGTGGCCAGCATGACTCACATACCCAACTTATAGCATATCCGGATGTCCTCTCGCAATCATGTCGGGTGATCAAGCCGACGGTGTTCGTGAGGAGTTATCCGTTAACAACCTTTTCTCGAGTAGTCCAGCGATGGCTGGTGCTATGAGATAGGTCGTCGGTCTTCTTTGGTAGGTTGGGCGTGACGACTCTGCATTTGTCGAGATCGTTCTCGATAATGCGGTGTACTCGACCACGACCTACTCGAGTGCTCAATTGTTCCTGAAAAATATTTTCTAGAAGGCAAGATATATAGCAAATAATGTCGAGTATGTACTCAAAAAACTGCATGGATGTTCTAGTATTATCAGGATATAACGAGCAGATGTAAATATTAGGCATTATGTAAACCGTAAACAAGCATGATTTATACAGAAGAAAATAGAGCGAGCCCCCAGCGTTAGACCGTAGTTGGTTTAACATCGGAAACATCCGCGCAATTGATATTGTATAAAAAACAAGCTCTAGGTAAACATAATAAATTATAGATCTGACAATGCTGTATCATCTGAATAGGTACGATAAATTGCATATAAAATATTACGTACCTTTGTAGATACACGCCGGATGTATCTACGAAATTAGTAGACCATTTTTAAAAAATCAATCTACTAAATACCTGATCACGGGCGGCCGTTGATTTATCTTGGTAGACATCCGTGATCAATAATCCCAGGAACACATGATGTCGGGATGGATGTTCTCAGTATGCGTCAGGGGTCCAAAATTTGGATCCTAATCGGGGTGTGAGAACGATCCGAGTCCCAAAAGAATCCAGTGAATAGATCGAGATGTTGATTTTGGTTCCTCGATGGCCGGTGTTCTGAGCAGGCAGCGGCATTACCGAGGTTACCAAAAATCAGTTTATGATGTCGCTTCTGAAGAGATGGAGATCGGAGACCTCCTAGTTGATAATATCAAGTCACTGTTCTCCGCGGCGGCAACGTCTTGAAGTTTGGTCGATCTCGAGAGATCGAGTTGTTGACGACGATGGTTCCGATCTCATCGGGAGACATACTCTGGTCGGGTTGGATCTCCCCACAGCAAAGTCGTCGAGTAGCTTGTTGTCGGAGAATCCGTCTTTTGAACCCATCTCGTTGAAATTCTGAAGCACCAAAATCCCCCTACCTGGCGCGCCACTGTTGACGTTTGATGTCGCGACTACGGTATTTAGATAGTATGGGGATCGTCGGTGCTAGGGTATACGCGAGACTGAGGTAAAAGAGATGGAGACGAGGATTTTTATAAAGGTTCGGGCCCCTGAGCTATCATGTAATAGCCCTACATCCTGTTGGCCGGAGCCGATGTTGCTTTTTATTCACCATAATCATACCAGTACAATATGTGGGGTAGCCTATCTAACTGTTGTCGACATACCGGTCTGAAGGTCTAACTCGTAGTTGACAACAGGGTAACCTTCCTCCTCGAGCTCGCGCCCGACGGAATCAGAGACAGTGCTAGATCCCTACGGCCGGCCTCTGAAGGTACCGGATAGGGTCGATCCAGGCGTATCTCTAATGTTGATATTCGGCGGTTTGTCTTGGCGTATCTAGGCTTCTATGTTGATTGTGTTGGGAGTTGATTGTCTCGTGGTCCCCCATGGTGGTTGTTGATCGTGTTGATCGTCTCATATCATGGGTGTCCTCGTGTCTTCCTAGGGGGGCTTTTATTTATACCCACAGGTGTCCGCTTGTCCAGTAGAACTAGGGAAACCAATATGGATACAATCTGAGTAGTCCTTGTCGTTTCCATGTAGAACTCTGGTTGTCTTTCCTTATCCAGAACTCCCTCCATATCTGAAGTCAGTTTCCGTATAAGACATGATATGTGGTGGATCCTGCCGAGATTTAGTCAACTACTATTAGGTATGTGATATCCATGACCCTAACACATATAGCATATCATGTCATGTGTAATATAACAAGCATGCATTAAAGTATAACCATGAACCAAAGATTTTATAATTAAGCTTTAATCAACAATCAAAATTCATGATTTCATATGATTTATAATGCAACATCTTAACAAGCACATAGGTTGAAGAATAAACACTAAACACATATACCTATTGCATTTATCACTCTTTCTCAAATAACCTTTAGCACAAAATAACCAAGAGAATTTTTTAACTTTTTCTTTTCTTGAGCCTTTTTGCTCATATTTTTTCTTTTTTATTCCGGATACGTCCCTGTCGTCAAGACTGTTTCCAGGGATTCGGCACCCATTATTTTGCTCATATCGAATACGTTCTTGTCCTCAAGACTGTTTCCAATGATTCGGTATTCATTTTTTTTCATATTTTTATTCTCTTTTCACAATGACCAATTAAAGCTATTTGAGGAATAACAATTCAATAAAGCATATATATAAAGCATTTAGAAATCAAACCATATGTTAGCATCAACATTGTATATTTGCTTAATTCAAGTATAGAATTTAAATGTCATGCATCATCTCCCTTAAAAGCAAAATCTAAATCTCATGAAAAGACTAGAATACATACAAGCTATGCTAGAGACAAATAAACCTTCAAAGTATTGCTAGCATGCACAAGAAAATACCATATGCATAAACAAAGCTCTCTTTTCTCAATTTTTCTCATTGTCATATTATTGCTTGATAAAACCATGAAGTACAAACTCCCCCTCAAACCATGCCAAAAGGATGAATTATGCCCAATTCACCACAAAGAAAAGCAAAGCGATTAGAATCCAAAGGTTTAGTGAAAATATCAGCAAGTTGCAACTTTGTGTCCAAAAACTGCAATTCCACATCTCCCTTCTCAACATGATCCCTCAAAAAGTGAAAACGAATATCAATGTGCTTTGTGCGTGAGTGTTGAACACGATTCTTAGCAACATTGATAGCATTAGTATTATCACAAAAGAGAGGTACTTTCTCAAAAATAAGACCATAATCTTTCAAAGTAAATAAAAGCCAAAGAATCTGTGAACAACATCTTGCAGCAGTAACATATTCAGATTTAGCAGTTGATTGAGCAACACTAGATTGTTTCCTAGAAGACCATGCAATCAATGGTGTACCAAGAAAATGACATGTTCCACTAGTACTTTTCCTATCAATTCTACAACCTCCAAAATCAGCATCGGAATATCCACTTAAGCATATAGAAGATGAAGTTGAATACCAAATTCCAAACTCAAGTGTATGATTCAAATACCTCATTATTCACTTGACCGCTTGACGATGTGAAGCACGAGGAGAAGCTTGAAAGCGTGCACACAAACACACAGCAAATTGTATGTCTGGCCTAGAAGCAGTTAGATACAACAAAGATCCAATCATACTTCTATATTCCTTTTGATCAATAGCTTCGCCATCTTCATCAGGATCCAACACAGCTGTAGAACCAATTGGTGTTGAAATTGGCTTGCAGTTCTCCTTCTTGAACCGTCTCAAAAGATCCTTCGTATACTTCGTTTGATGCACAAAAGTACCTTGAGGTGTTTGCTTAATTTGAAATCCCAAAAAGTACGATAACTCACCCATCATGCTCATCTCAAATTCCCTGTGCATAGTCTCAGCAAAATCTACAACCAAAGCGTGAGTCGAACAACCAAAGATGATATCATTCACATAAATCTGAACAAAAAGTTGATTATCACCATGCTTAAGAACAAAAGGCGTTTTGTCAACCTTTCCCATTGTAAAACCTTTCACAAGTAAAAAGTTTTTAAGCCTATCATACCATGCTCTAGGAGCTTGTTTCAAACCATACAAAGCTTTAGACAATTTAATAACATGGTTGGGAAAATCAGGATTTTCAAAACATGGTGGTTGTTTGACATAAACTTCCACCTGTATAAAACCATTTAGAAAAGCACTTTTCACATCCATTTGATACAATTTAAAACCTTTTGAAGCAGCAAAAGCCAACAAAAGTCTAATTGCCTCAATTCTAGCAACAGGAGCAAAAGTTTCAGTAAAATCCAAACCCTCCACTTGGGTAAAACCTTGAGCAACAAGTCTAGCTTTATTTCTCACAATCAAACCATCCTCATTTTATTTATTTTTGAAAACCCACTTGGTTCCAATAATATTATGTCCAGAAGGTGGTTCAACTAAAGTCCAAACTTTGTTTCTTTCAAAATTTTCAAGTTCTTCATGCATGGTGTTAATCCACGATTCATCAGTTAATGCATGTGACACATCTTTGGGTTCAAAAGAAGCAACAAATGCAGAATTTGCACAAACATCATGAGTCGTTACCTTAGACCTTGTAGTCCGCTCACCTATATTACCAATTATTTGTTCCAGTGGATGTCGTCGTTGAATGTGCAAAGCAGAAGCGACTTCTAAAGTTGATCCACGTTCTGTGTCAGTACTGTCGAAGTTGTAATCTACGGAGGACCATCTCGAACAGCATCAACAGAATCCTCAGCCGACGACCCTGGCCGGTCTGACCGCACCTCCTGTGCCGGTCTGACCGGAGGTGTGCCGGCGGTCTGACCGGCCGAGCTGACCTCGTCGTCGTCGTTGTCATTGCTCTCGTCTTCAAAAATACGACCATCCTCCCCCTGAACCTGTGACAGTGTACCTGCAATATCGGGTCTAGTACCTGGACAAGCCTCATCAAAAGAAACTTTGCAAGTCTCCGCGAATTTGTTAGTCTCCAAAATAAGTACACGATAGCCACGAGTGTGTGCGGGGTAACCAAGAAACAATCCATCGGTAGAACGTGCCTCAAACTTATCCAAATTTCCAGATTTCAAGACAATGGACTTGCAACCAAAAACACGCAAATGTGAAACTTTGGGTTGATGTCCAAATCGAAGTTCATAAAAAGTTTTTCCAAGTTTAGATCTCAAGAAAACCCAATTTGAAATATAACAAGCAGTGTTAATAGCCCTAGCCTAAAATTTTCTAGGAGTTTTATATTCATCCAACATCGTTCTAGCCTTCTCAACCAAAACACGATTTTTCCTTTCAACAACACCGTTTTGTTGAGGAACACGAGGAGAAGAAAATTCATGTTCAAGACCTCTTTCATTGGAAAATTGTTCAAAAGAAGCATTTTTAAACTCTCCACCATTATCACTTCGAATTCTTTTCAAAGAACTAGGAAATTCAAGATCCAATCGAAGAAACAAACCACGAAAGTGTTGAAAAGCTTCGTCTTTGGTTGCCATAAAGAAAACTCAAGAATATCGAGAAAAATGGTCAACAATAACCAACACATACCACTTTCCTCCAACAGATTGCACTCTAGCTGGACCAACAGTGTCCATGTGTAATAGCTGTCCCGGTGCATCCGTCATCATAGAAACAATAGGAGCATGTGAATAAGCAACCATCTTAGCATGATGACACGGTGTATAAACCAAATCAAGATCTTTCATAAGTTTAGGCAAACCACGAACAAGATCCAAACGACTTAACATAGTGAGATGATCAAAACCAAAATGTCCAAGTCTACGATGCCAAAACATCATATCTTTATCAAAGTTAGCAACCAAACATGTTATCACAGGTGAAACAGGATTTTCAAAATCAGCTTTAAACACTCTTCCATAACGAGAAATATTCAACACAGAATCACCACAAGAATCAAAAACTTTACTTCCAGTTTTCTTAAAGTGAACCTCAAAATTTTCATCAACAATTTGTGAAACTCAAAGCAAATTGTACTTTAAGTCCTCAACCAAAGCTACATTCTTTAATTCAAATTTTTCATTTACCTTAACCAAACCTGTAGCGAGAACGGCACTTGTAGAAGCATCACCAAAGATAATCGATTCAGTCTTGGATGCCTTTTTGAGTGAGGAGAACCAATTTTTATCACCGGTCATGTGCTGCGAACAACCGGAATCCACAATCCACACGTTCTCCTTCCTTGCCACCAAAGCCTACACACAAGCAGAAGTCGAAGCCTCAGTACTGGGGTTAGATGATAATAAAAATTTAGGAATCCAGTACTGAGACACACGACCAGAAGATCCAATAGGCATATATCCACGTGCAAAATCAATTTTAGGATTTTCAGAAAAATTCCTTCCAGGCCGGTCCGACCGAAGTACAGTGGCCGGTCTGACCGGGGGCCGGTCTGACCGCGGGACCCACTGCGGTCTAACCGGTTTCCTCGAGGGAAAACCAGATTTTTGCCACTTTGATTTTGCAAAAGCAATCTCTCTCTCCTTTTTCTGTTTATGAGCTAATCTAAAACAAAAACCAACAATATGTACATCTTTGCCACAAAAAGAACAAGTATATTTTTCACGATGATTAGACACATTGGAAACATTAGAAGATTTAGCAACACAAGCAACAACAGGAGAATTTGCATGCACAACATTGGATTTTGAAGAAGATGCATTCAAGGTAGACATGATACCAGCAGATTTAAACACAGTTTTGTTAGTATCAGGTTTAACCAAAATCTCACCACTTCTAGCACCAACACCTAACACAACAGGAGGGTGTCTAGAATTATCAGTATAAGGATTAAAACCTAAACCACGGTTATGTGTGCTAACCTTTGATTGATCCAAAATCATATTGAGGTTCTTTTTACCATCAGAAAATCTTAACAAAGAATTTTTCAAATAAGAAACCTCTTTTTCCAAATTAGCACAATTTTCATAATCTACCATGACACCTTTGCTTTTACGACATTTAGGGCAAGAAAGCACTTCATTATTTTTCACAACATCTTCCATGAACTCAACACGACCTAAAGCATCTTTCAATTTCAACTTATTCAAATTACATGTTGAGCAATCCAAAACATCATGAGGTTGTTTTAACTTTTTAGCAGAAATCATGTTAAATTCAAATTAGCATGAAAAGCAATTTGATATTTTTGCAACAACTTTTTAGTTAAAAACAACTCATCCAAAGTGCGTGTGTGCAAAGCAAAACTACAAGCAAGAGAAGATCTATTTTTCAAATCATGTGCAATATTAACATCTCTAATTTTTGAAATCTCATTCATTAAAACCTCACAATTTGAGCAATCATCATCATTAGGAATAAGAGATTTTAATCTAGCAATTTCATATTTAAGAGATTCAATGATAAATTCCTGTTTTCTATACATCTTCTCACACTTCTTATTTTTTTCACTCAAAACATTAATAGCTTCCTCAAAAGCACTTACCTCATTATCTTCATACTCTGTGTCAGATTCACCACGCGCCACGAAGCAAACATCGGAGATGTTCTTTCCCTTATCATCATCTCCACTTTCACCATCTACATCATTTTGTGGCTCGAAGGCGGCGCTTACTTGTTGAAAAGCCTTCCTGAGATTCTCTAGTTTCCTCCCTTGGGATGAACCCTTCGGCTTGTTGTTGTTGGTCTTCTCACCATCTTTGTCTTCTCTTTTGCCTCTCCCAAGCTTAGGACAATGCAAACGAAGATGATCAATTGAACCACATTCAAAGCAACGATTTGGACCACCTCTTTTCCTGTTCCTGGCATTATTCGTAGCTCGAGCAATTCTATTAGCAACAAAAGCCAAATCCTCCTCCTCGATTTGTTCGAGTTGATCATCGGATGTGACATTAAAAACAGCAAGAAAAGAAGGCTTAGATGAAAAAGCATCAACATCCAAAGAATAAGAAGAAGAAGAAACCAAAGCGCTTGACTTAGAATCAACTTTCCTAGAAAGAACATTCATCTCATGTGTTTTCAATTTTCTATAAAGTGAATCCAAAGTCAAAGTAGACATGTTAACAGACTTTTGAATAGATGTAACTTTCATCTCCCAAATAGACATGTCAAGACCATTCAAAAAGTGACGAGAAATCTCAGATTGTGGATAATTAGTATCATAAGAAAAATCAACAGATCTAAGATAACTCAAAATTTTAATAAACCTAGAAAGATAGTCATTCAAAGCTTCTCCAGGTTTCATCTCAAATTTAATGTACTCCTTTTTGAAAATATCACGACGAAGTTCTTTAATGTTATTTGTTCCTTGATGAAAGTTACTCAAAACATTCCAAATTTCATGAGCAGTTCGAAAGTGCGTAACACGATCATAATCCGAACGAGAAATACCACTCAAAAGAATGTTGCGAGCTTTGCAATTTTGTTCAAAAGCAGTTTTTTCAGCAGCAGTATTAATAGCTTCAGGAATCACATAAGGATGAGAAACTTTTCTCCAAATATCATAATCTTCAGCCATAATGTAAGATTGCATCCTACTACACCAATGAGAAAAATCCGTTCCATCGAAAACATGAGGCTTAGTTGAAAACCTAGCAGGAGTAGCCATGGCAAAAACTCTAGACCGATAAAAATCCAAAGAAGAAAACAAGACTCTGATACCACTTGTAGGATCAAATAACAAAAACTAAGCCAACTAGGGGGGTGAATGGTTGGTATACCCAAAAATCGAAAACTTTTAGCGGAAATAAAAGTTACCCTCTAATTCGACGGATCGCAGTCTGACCGCCTGATGAACGTCAGTCTGACCGATGTAGGTCGATCGGTTGAATCGCTGAGATGCCTGCCGCACCTGTCGCCGCCGCCGGTCGGACCGCTCGTATGCCGCCGGTCTGACCGCTGCTTGCCGCCAGTCTGACCGTCATAATATCGCCGGTTAGACCGTCGAAACCCGGTAAAAACAAATCGAAGAACTCTTAAAGTGGATGACGACTTTATTACTTCTCTCTGCGTTTACATAGTGCACCAACAACACTCCTTACAAAAATTTCGACTAAACTCTAAACCCTAACTCAAAACTCAACTCAAATTCTCTAAAAAGCGATAACTGGAAGCCTCACGCTCCCCCTCTATTTATACCCGAGGTAGGCGCCCTAAAGCCACGAACCAAACTCATACTAGGAGTCCTAAACACCTTAGGAAACCCTCTAGTACAAGAAACAAACTTTACATAACCAATCATATCAAATTTGGACTCCTTCCAAATTCGACTCCGCATCCCATACGCACACAATACCTCCATCGTATGCCATATCGAATCTCCATCAACCACGTGCATCAACTCTAGCCTAAGTATCCCGCATGATCTCTGACCACCACGGACGTCGTCTTATCCCCAAGCCGACTCCCGGTCCATCACCGCAAATACTCTCCCGAGGCATCGAGTCACCTGCACATGAAATAAACAAAGAAACCATATTCCGAGACCAAGCTATCTCCAACTTCACTCATTAGTAGCAAACAATAGTATTACATATGTATAGTATCCATCTAGAAGTCATAATCATGAAATAATCACGGATATCCAAACAAACAACCCGAAACCGAAACCGACACAGCGTCGACCGGTTAGACCGCGGGCTGCGCCGGTCTGACCGCGCATTACATGCCAGTCTGACCACGCATTACACGCCAGTCTGACCGACCGCACCGGCCCGGTCTGACCGGTCCACATAAAATGATAAACCTGTGATTCACCTGTAAATCCAATCATCTCCAAAACCACTTCGTAAATAAACTCCAAATAACAAAACCAATAATCTCCTATGCCAATTGTTCATCACAGAATAATAATCAAAAACACCTTTGATTTTACACATGTGATTTAAAATACTCTGGATAATAATTGATAGTGGATGATATGTGACACATTTGCATGTTGAGTTTTAGAAGTTAGTGGGCATCAACTTTATAAGAAGATAATATCTACTACACGTTTTCTGCTAATGAGGCCACTTTAAGGACTTGTCCATCTTTCACATTCTAGTTTTGAGGAACTATCATATTGATAACATAAGGTTGCCTTTTTTATAAGATAACATGACAAGGTTGTTTTTTTAAAAAAAACAGGAATATTTCATAAAAAAATGAAATTAACCTAGTCTCTATGTTTACTAAGAATATACCAAAAAAATGAAACAAAAACAAAATAAATTAAGATAACAAGAACAAACCAGCTACCTTGGGGAAGCTCACTGATATGAACCCGTGAAGGTTTGTTCCCAATCTTTCGATGAGAGGTGGTGGATAACTCGATTGATGGATGGAGGCGACGTTCACCGATATACCTGTTGATATTTATACCTGTTGATATTTCTTAACGACATTACTAGGAATATGATCACCAACAATGGTGGCAGAAATATTAGACGGTATTCTTATGGTTACAGAAATAAATCCGCAAGCGCACGATATACCGCTATAGCATTTCACCCGTAAGTATTTCCAAGGTATCATATTTATTTAATTCCATGGGAAGATATGGTAAGAGAGTACTATGCTATAAATTCTTATCTTACTTATGTAAATCAAAGTCTTATGCATGGGTTAATCAGTTGAGGATAAGGATAGATTTGACACATAGAAGGTTCAGTTTAAAATACTCTTTCTAAAATATAAGTCTAGGTTAAGCAGAGAAGAAGTAATAAAAGCACCATTTATGTACTTCTAATATATATAGTCATTTTAGTATACACTTTCTATGGTACAACTATGTGGCTAATACCCCCTAACTATGCCCACCTGGTATATCAAGAAACCACCCCTGATTGCCGAGTTCCTTACGACAATCCATTATGGCTATTCAACCAATTAAAGATACAGAGGAATACCCGCACCATGAATCTTGCTTAGCCCTATATACACACGTCGACGAATACTCGTACTGAGCTGTCAACATCAGCGTCCTGCCTCTACAGATCCGTGGCATATAGAACCATTTAATGATACTTAGTAATCTAAGCACCATGCTTACATTACTAAGTACTATTCTACACCTCTGCAGATAACATAGAGCAATCAAATAAATGAACACTAAGCCAATACCATTGCATATCTCTGGTAAGCTAGCCGCATAATTAATACGAGATAAGTGTAAACCAAAGTTGGTACTCAAATAATTATGCAAATATAGTAAAGGACCAAATTATATAAAGAAGAATATTTCATTATCGGATAAAGAGGGAAGAGTTACTAGAACCATACTTGAATTCTCCAGAAGACTTGATGTGGACCCCCGATTTTGGAAATCGGAAATCATCTGTGTTTATCCGTACCAATCCCTGGATCAATAGTTGGTACACACATACATAGTTGAATCACAACATATCACGAATGAATTCAGGCTAAAAAAGTTAAATACTTACATTAGGGCCAGGTAGGCCAACAACTATCAGAGAACAACAGCGGAAGACAAAATAATATAAGGGCCCGGTTAACATGCCACAGGCAGTCGACTGGGGAACGAGACCTAGAACAAGACCGCACTCCGATCATCTTGTTGGATACGCAAGCGTACCGACAAGGGCTTTTCTTCAACACTCTCCTAAAAGATATATGAATAGCAAGGGTGAGTACCAACCGTACTCAGCAAGCCACCACAACAATGCATATGATAGAGGGTATTTCAAAGAATGGCTTCAGGTTCTTTTGCATAAAGCTAATTTTACAATTCTTTTCACAAGCCTAAAACCTAGCATAGACTGATCAAATTTTAGTACCAGTGTTCACTTTAAACAACGACGGTTCTGTCCACCATCCATTGTGATCCCAAGGATAGCTTCCCGCCATTGAATCGTCATGGTTTTCTGAGGATGTCCACCTTCCCTCCTCTCGGGATGTGGCTCCATCAGCATAAAATTCATCATGCAATATCCCATCCCCCACAAGTTAAGAATTTAGAGTCTAGCCAAGTGTAATACATGTCCCGGTGCTCAATAACCGCGAGCACGGCTATTCGAATAGATTTGGTTTACTCACACTGCAGTGGATGTACACTTTACCCGCACTCCGCGACTGCCCAACACATGAGCCTCGTCCCAACACATGAGACGCGTCACGGCAAAGCTTTTCGATAACCTCGCATTGCCAGTACCCGCTCCATGAACTTAAATCCTCATGCACTCTAGGCGTCCATGTTTCTAGCAGTGTGAGGAGTTCTGGCGCTCCCGAGAAAGAGAAATCTCACACATATTAAATTATGGTTCAAGTTAAGTTCTCTCTCTCACACACTCATGGCAGTCCTACCAATGGTGACACCGATGTAGGGCACGCCTCTCAGCCCTACCTCAACGGCTGTCCCATCATAGCGCACCTGCCTCACTCAGGGGTGAACCATCTATGCAGGGATACTGCCTCCGCTCGGCTATCTAATCCGCTAGGTCTATACCCATTTGAGAAGTACGGTTGTACGGGGGATCGTTTCATGCTTAACTTCATGGCTCGGTCCTTAATTGACCGGGGACGGTACTAGCCTTTCCCAGATACCACCCAAATCCTCCGTCCGCCCCAGTCGAAAACAATTGTTTAATTTTATTTCTCCTTTCACAAATCATGTCATCAACATCATGGCAATGTGGCGCTCATGTCTCCACATGCCGCATCTCAATTACCTTCCCAAAGGTAATTGCCCAAGCATATAGCATTTGATAAATATGAGTATGCATGATTCTAGAATAGCATTTCTAAGCAATTGTCATAGTTGACTAGGGACTCATACGTAAACATGGTTACAAAGATTTAAGGGTAAACAATAATCAAGGCATGGCATAATCACAAGTAGGATGTTCATCATTGCATGCAATTTTATTTGTAAACAAAATAATTTCGCAATTGGGATCAACATGTTCAAGGAATAGTGATGACTTGCCTTGCTCAGGATAATCCTTATTATTGATATAATCTTGATCAACCTTCACCTCCTGGAAGTTGCAGACGTTGCCTCACGACTAAGCGATACACAAGGTCTATAATACGCGAGAAAAACCAATATTCAAACAACAATCAAATATGCGCAACAAAATGTACTATTCGTGTTTGCTAATGGATCCCAATCATGCTAAGGCTAAAGTTTCGTAATTTTTCTATTGTCATCGTGGCCTATTTAGGAGTTAACCAACATAGCATTTATGGGATACATATATATTTGGCTAATCGGTGGTTTAGTCTATCAAATGGCTATGGAAGGATTATGGCTATGTATGCATCTATCTAAATAGGACGGTTATATACTAGAGGTTCTGTTGTTAGATGGATTTAGGATCAATCAAACAATTATAGTGAATTATTTGTATTATTATTTTATTGATGGAAGCTTTACTTTAATTATGAACATATTTTACTTGCCATTATAAATTATAAAAGGGCTAATAATTATCCATGCTCTATATGTTAAATTCGGGAAGTTTATAATATTATAGTTACAGATTATCTCTTAATGAACAATCCGGAGTTACAATTGAACTATGAACATATGAGGTCAAGATTTATAATTAGTACTTATCTACTATTCATGTTTCTTATATACTCCCTAGTTTAATATATGAAAAAGATAAATTAATTGTATAACTATAATGGGATGTACAATATATGTGTGCAACAACGTATAAGGTTTTGGTCGCCTACTGTACATGAGCTTATTTAGAAAGTGTACTACCCAATGCTCCAAGTGATTCCTGAATATATTGTAGTTTAATTATACATTAGCTAGTTTCTATGAGTGATATTGTATATGTGATGCGACAAGTTTAAGCACTGGTTCTATTGAGTTACTAATAAGTGGTAATCAATTTAGGCATATATATGCTATTCTATATGGTATTGCATCGATTAATTTACTTAGTGATTCCTCCACATCTAGCTCTGTTATTATTCTCCTAAACAGGTTAAAGATTCATCTATGTGTGTTTATATTTTAGTTACATAATCATAAGGCTATACTTGATTTAAATAACCTATAAGCCATGGATTTAATTATATGGCCATCGAATATTAAATAAGTACTAGTATTTTCCTATACATCCATTCATTTGAGACATCACATAAAATTAGTTTGTGTGGTTGTTACAGTGGCAAGACATGTTAGAGACAAATATTATTACATCCACTCTACTGTACAATACTAATTTTATTTATTAGCATATTTTTAAGTTGACTATTATGCATCATCTTGATATTAATTATTTAATATTTATAAATATATTTTATCAAATAGTGAATTATATATCATTGGAAAGCTTATGAATTTAGGTTCAAGTTTCACTCAAATCGGAGCTGAAATGAATAAGTTATGCTAGTGTAAAGATTCAAATTTGAATTAATTCTAATAATTGCGAAATGGTACTGTTCCTAATTCATTTATTTATAATACAACCTTATCCACAAGCTATAGTGACTGACAGGTGGGGTCAAGGTCTTGATTTTCTTTTCTACAGAATTATTTTTCTAAGGGAAATTGGATGGAATTAATGACAGGTGGGGCCCACTCTAACCTCTCTCCTCCATTCTCTTTTCTCTCTCTCCTCTCTGTTTTCTCCTCTCTCTCTCACGGCCTCGGCTAGAACCGGCGGGCGGCACGGCGCGACGGCAAGCGGTGGGGGAGGGGGAGGCTCACCGGTTCGGCGGCGTGGTCGACGGAGACGCGGCGGCGAGGTCGACGGCGGAGCACGGCGCGGCGACGAGGCACATCGCGGCGGCGGGGCGCATCGGCTCAGCGGCGGCGGCGGCGGCTTCCAATGAGGCGGCAACGCTGGGGATGGGAAAGAGAGGGAAAAGGGAGGGGAGGTGGTGGGGGTAGTGTGGGGAGCAATGGGCAGCCGGGGAAGGGCTTATATAGGCGCGGGGAGGGGTGGCCGGCTTTAAACGACGACGGGACGGCGCGGCGGCGTGGGGCTCGGGGCGTCGGCGACGCGCGGCGGCGGGACGGCGCGGCGCAACGGCGACAGTGCGCGGCGCGGGCGGGGCTCGAGGCGCTCATGGCGACGGCGGTGACGCGAAGGCGTGGTAGCGGCACGGGGCTCGGGGCGCGGCAGCGGCTCAGGGCGACGGCGACAGGACGGCCGTGCGGCGGGGCGCAGGCGCGAGGCAGCGAGAGGACGGGCGTGCGGCGGCTCGGGGTGCGAGGCCAACGGCGACGGCTCGCGGCGCATGGCGATGGCGACGCGACGGGCGACGCGACGGCGGCGACGGGAGTGGCGCGGGGCTCGGCGCGGCGCAGCCGACGGTGACAGGCGATCATGACGATACGACGGCGATGACGACGACGCGCGGCGCGGTGATGATGGCGACGTGACGGCGACGGCGACAGCGCGCGGGGCGCGAGGCGGCGCGACGGCGCGCGGCGGCGATAGCGGCGCGGGGCGCGAGGCGACGGCGACGGCGACGGCGGCGCGGGGCGCGAGGCGGCGCGCAGCAGTGGGCGGCAGCGGCGCGGCGCGGCGCGTGCAGGGGCACGGGGCGTGAGGGGGAGCGCGGCAGTGGAGGGGGGGAAGGGCTAGGGAACCACATCAAACACCTAGGCCATAATGAACAGTGACTTTTTCCTAATTATCCACTTTTGAGGCCTATTTCCTATTAAAACTTGTCCCATAATTTCTAGATTTCACACAATTAGAGTTTTACCCAATATATGTTTTATTTTAGATGAAATTTGACCAAAATTTAATATTACCCATATTTTATATATTTTCCTATTGTATTATTTAAATGAGTTTTAAATCTAAAATTAACCTAGATAATTTTGGAGGCTATGAGGGTTCTAAAATTAATTTAAAATATCCTAATGTGGCCATTATTATTACAATAGCACATTGAATGAACTTATTTGTATAACAATGCATTTTACGTGGGTCTACTCATTCTATAAATATAAATTGAGACTTAGTACAACATTAATCTAATTGTTTAATTAAACACTCACATATTCTTATTTATGTATAAAGCCTAATTTATTTATATGACCATTATTTTATATGAGTGATTTTCATGCTATGAGGAGCTTGATAAGGTGTTTCAAATATTAATTATATATTCTAGTGAGAAACTCTATTATAGATCGGGCCATTGATGTGATCATCATTTCATGTTTACTTATATTTCATGTGAGATTGGATTCAAGTGAATTATATTCAACTATGTTGTTTCCTTTTGTTAAATATGAAATCAGGCTATCAACATGGTTTGATTATTTAATATTTGATTTGTGATTTATACCACAGGGTTTAATAATTGACTTGTACTTTATTTGGCCTGGCTTTCATGTGCATAAATATTTATGGGATTGATAATAAATATCGTATCGTTGTAAATCGTAACTATTGCTCGGGTGTAAATCTTTAGATTGATTTTTTTCCATTGCGTCGATTTATGGTTTGGCAAGCAATAACAACCATAACTTCCAGCATGATGCAAAAAGTTTTAAAAAGTTCAAAATTTTAGTGATTTTTAATGTCAGGAATTTTCAGGATGTTACACTTGAAGAACTAAGGAGACTATTCTAATTCTAACTCTACTAGCACTAGAGCAAAGTGAGTAAACTAAGAGAGCTTCTTCTTCTTGAATCTTTCTTGGTGTGTATTGGAATAGTGGTTGAGAATGACGGTTGTGGGCGTTAATTCCGGTACAACTGCCATTGGCAAATCGGTTACAACCGTCATTGGTTTGGGCATGGGCCAACGGAGCCAGGCCGGGGTCGGCCGACCTTTGGCAGGCCTCCTGGCCCAGTCCTTCCTCTTGGACGTTGTTTGATGGATACTTGGCCAGTGGCATGTTGGTTGGGCCCATTTACAAATGTTTTAATGGGTTTGTGGGCCCATCCATCCATATGTCTACCACATGTCAGGCTCTGATTGATTGATCGGTGAATTTCCATCGTTTCTCCTCCATTTATGAAGTGATCTCCTATATACAATTACTTTACCAAGTACAAGTGGAACCAGATTATTTCTAAATAAAAATGCATGCAAGAATTGCTAGGTCTCCATTATTTCTAGAAGTATTGATGGTCGAAATTGGTCTATAACGACCGTCAACAATACTGTCTCTAGTGGTCGCCGCGATCTTGCGGTGCGCGTCAACCCGGTCACGAGGGCACTCATCCTATAAGCAATCGAAAAACAAGTAAGAACAAGTAGAACACACACCGAATTGGAAGAACAAATAGATATGAAGGTTTTACTCTGAAATAACAATATGGCGGGGTTCCAAAAACAAACAGACAAACGGTTTATCCAACACGTGCGCTACAAACAAGTAGCAAGTTGCTAAATCTAATCAACAAAACTCAAGAAACTCTGAAGGGGTACCTACCTATTTAAGGAGGTGGGAGGACGACCAAGGGGTCCCTAGGGTCATGCTCCACCATGTTGCGGCGCACCCCACATGAGAGCCCCACCTGGGCTAGGTCCAGATGAAGTTACAAGCCCATAGACCCATTATAGGTGATGCAACACATTGTTTCTGTGATTGCAGCCGACAGAAATGAATTTGGAGATGAGGCTAGATCTGTTGAAAAGATGACTTGACAAGTACTCACGGGCCAAAAATGGAGCTCGTATATGCACATTTGGTGACAGTTTGAAGTCAGCAATATAGCAGGTGGCCGAATCGGATTTCAGCACTTGGACGAATTGATCTTTATGTCTTTTTGTTAATCCATGATGTGAACAATAGTTTTATCCATAGTAGGAATGGTTCACATCACTCACTCTAGGTGTTCAACAAGGATTTGATGAGTGTGTTGTATTGCTGTTGCTATATGAAGATAGATCTAGATTTTCATCCAAAACCTGAAATAACACCTCTAATAAGAGGATGACATACGAGTGCGGTGTTGTCGAATCTCGATGAATGGATCAATCTTTTCACCTTGTAATCTTCGCCATTGTACTCACAATCGGTTCATCAAATGCTTGCCGGTAGCATCAAATGCACCTACCACACACCAAAAACAACCAAAGTGATGCACTCACAATCAGCCGAAATTTTGACAATTTGATCCTTTTAAAAAATTTATTGCAATAATAACTCGTATAAAAAGCTAATTGCAAAAATGAGCCGTTTACTCAACGCCAACCATGATGGCGCTGAGATGTTTACCATTGGTGCTAACATTCTACCTGAGATGGCACGACCTTAGTGTATGAATATATAGATAACTATATGAATACCTCGTCGCGTTGCTACGGGAAATTAAGGTGCCTAATATGTACAAATAAGATGTGATATGATTATTGAAACTAAAATAAATTTTGATACTTATGAATTTTGAGTCTAAAAATAATTGAGATTGTATGGTTTTATGAGAGAAGAAAGAAGAGACAATTTGAACTATAAATCTATCATTCAAATGCTAAAAATAATTAGGGTGATGTGGCTTAATGAGAGAAGATAGAAATAGTATTAACTAAACTTAGTGGGATGAACTATATAAGTATACAGAATCAAACTATAGTATTTAGATTTAAGGGTACAGCTCAGTTGTAAGTCCACTTTGCTGCTTCATCCATGTTCAAGGTTCGAACCCCATAGCCTCCTATTTTTTTCTCACTTACCCAGTGCTCAATTTATCATCTTTCTGCTTAAGTTTTTTTATTAAAAAATTGCATGGTTTCAAAATCCATTTTATTTTTGAAATTGAAAATTGAAATTCACTTATATAATATTTACCATTTTAGGTTTTTGTTCTCCATTTTTTTTAAAAGAAAACACATGTTTTGTTGTAAATTCGTAGTAGATATTAAGCTAAATATTTTACTAAGACAAATGCAATAATTTAAATCATCAAATCTGCTCATTCCAAATTCTTAAAAAGAAAAATAGGAGGGCAGGTAGGAAATAAAAAGTAGAACTAGGGATTTGAATGTGAAACCTGCCAGATGCAAAGCAAGGGCTCCACCACCAGGCTAGCAGCGTTGAGGTTTATACATGGCCTTTTTTTTATTTAAAATGTCAAGAGGTCCGCGCCAACTAAATTGGCACTGAGGCCTGATTACATGGCGAAATCATGCCACCTTGAATAAGATCTCAGCGCCAATGGTTATGCCGCTGAGATGTTTTATCACAGCGCCATTAAGGTTGGCGCTGAGCAAAAGGCTTATTTTTTAACTAGTTTTTTAAAAGAGCCAAATTGTAAAAATTTCGGTACAATAGGTTAACACAGTTGAACGACTTCAACTGCCATCAATCAATCTTCCCAATCCAGATGGTAGTAACAACCCACATAGTCGCCATCATCTACTTGATCCTCAATGGACACACCAAAAAAAAAAACCTAAGACAACAAGAACGAATCAAGCTGCCTCGCGGAAGGTCACTTGTAAGTGATGTACTCTCTCTAGCCTAATATATAACTACTTATAATGTGATTAGATCTGGGACTACGAATCTGAATAAATATATGTCGAGATTTGTAGTCCTAAAATGGATCTAATCCTATTTTAAGTTGCTACGAATTGAAATAGAGGGAGTATTAAAATATATGCGGCAGCAGGCATGCATGTCTACTGGTCAAGGACGACGAGCTTAGCGTTGGCGTCCCCCACCTGGGTCCTGTACATGTCGCCGATCCCCATGTGCGCCATGAGGAACCAGACCATGCTGATAAGCTCGCCGCCGCGGCTGAGCTGCCGAACGTGCGTGCTCCCATGGCACCTGCCAGCCGCGTGGACGAGCATCTCCCTCCACACTCCGGCCACCACCCTCCACATGGTGTCGTCCCCCAGCTGCAGCAGCGCCTTGGCCAGGATGCAGGCGTCGAACAGCACCGACTTGCTCTCGTCGCCCTTCACAACCGCCGGCTTCTTGGACGTGTTCACCTCGAGCAGCATCCTCTGGGCGTCGTGGTGGGTGGGGTCCCACGCCGCCGCCGACCGGAAGAGGCGGCGTGCCTCGGCGCGCGTGTCGCGGTACCGGAGCAGCCCGATGACGGCGGCCGTCGCCGTCGCTGCGGGCAGCATCTCCGGCCGCCTGGCGAGGAGGTACAGCATGTACTCCGACAGGGTCTCGCTGATGGACATCAAGCTCTGGATGTCGCCGTTCCGTGGCACTTCCATTTCGCGGCGGCGGTGGGAGCACAGGTCCGTGGCGACGTGCCACAGCAGCAGGCACTCGTCGAACTCCCTTCTCACGCTTTCGCGCACGACGTCGTTCACGTTGAGCTCCATCAGCTGGATGTCGCCGACGAGCTCATTGATTATCCCCTCGCCGCCGCGGTAGTCGCAGACCTCCTCCATCTCGTTGCCGCCGGAGTACCTTACTTCGTTGGCCGTCTTCCTGAGCCCATCGAACACGTAGTTGAGGACGTCGATGGACTTCTTCCCCTTGTTGGAATCCTTGATCTTCCTGCAGCTCACCGGCTCGTGCCGGATGAAGAAGAAGTCGTCCAAGATCTCCCTCACGCCCACCATGTCGGCTACCCAGGCGAGGCAGCGCACGACGCGCGGGATCGTCGTCCACCTGCAGCACCAGCACCGGCGGCCGGCGTCCTCCTCGGGCTTGCTTAGGCTGTACCTGATGAGGTTCATCTTCGTGATCCGCTCCGACCACCGCCTCGTCGGCAGCCGCACGGCCCTGGCCACCCGTGCAAGCCAAGCTAGCTTCGGCTTGCCGTCGAGGAATGCCAGCGTCCGGTCGGAGGAGAGGAGCATGAGGTACCCGGCCACGTCGATCGCCACCCCACCAAGCAGCAGCACGTAGGTGACGCCGCGGTCGACGTGGCGGACGCCGGCCTTGTCCATGAGCACGAAGAGGACGACGGCGACGACGAGGCACGCCGTGGCGACGAAGCGGAGGAGGCAGCCTCTCCTGGTGCTCGACACGGCCGCCTTGGTGTACGCCATGTCGTAGAGGAAGCCGAGCTCCACCTCGACCACCTCGAACGCCGCGGCGGCCGTCATCACGTCGCCGAGGTCGAGGAAGTAGGCCTGGCTGATCCTCCGCTCCTTGTAGCTGAGGACGAGGTTGACGAAGAGCACCCGGAACATGGCGAAGAGCTCGTACGCCATCGTCTCCACGCTCTTCCTGCCGTTCTTCATCACCTCCGCCTGCTCCAGCGCCTCCTTGTGCTCGCCGTCGACGACGATGATCTCGACCATCAGGCCGGCGTTCTTCTTGGACTCGAACTCCGTCATGAGCTTGGCATAGTTGGGGCCAGGATTAGGCTCGCCGAGCATCTTGTCGCGGAAACCTCTCACGCTTCCGGAGTAGAGCGAGTAGATTCTCTCGCCGTACTTGATGACGCCGGCGACGAAGACGAGGACGGTGGCCGTGACCATGGGGTTGCTCGTGACGGAGCTGAAGAAGACGACCAATGCGGCGAAGACCACGAACAGCATGCCGGCGAGGTGGCGCAGCCAGAGCTCGTTGTCATCGAGGGAGTAGGCGGTGATGGTGTCGGGGCCGCCGAGGTGGAGCAGCAGGAATGGCGTCCAGAAGGCGAAGATGGAGGAGGACCCATTGTTGCTGCCGCTGATGCTGAGGCTGTTGAGGAGGAGGCCGAGGCCGACGACGGCGACCCAGCCGGCGACGAGGTAGCTGGACCAGACGGCGAGGTGGGGAAGCGGGTGGCAGGAGCGCTTGCGCGTGGGCGCGACGAAGACGAGGATCACCTGCAGGGTGAAGCTCAGCAGCATCGCCGCCCTGATCAACCAGTCGCTGTCGTTCACCGGATGGAAATTGAAACCCATTGGTCAAAGACCTGAATTGACCGGCAAATTTGTTAGACAGGTATGATCCAATATATTATTTAAGATCAACAAACGAGTAATCAAATGAAGTGTGAGAGAAATATTTAACCTGAAAGCGTAGTATTGTTTGTTTGATTGATGCATCATATGGTAGCAATAGGATAAGCAACAATATATAGGCATTTGATCGATTCATATGCTATATACGTACTATAGGTACATGGTGTATTGTCTTGTACTCCCTTCTTTCAGGTTACAAGAAGGTGCTTTTCAGATTGTTGTCATTTTCAACTATACCATTTATTGGCAAAGTTGCTAAAAAAATATCTACGTTTAGTTTGTTGCCAAATTTAGTAATTACATAAGAAATCCTGCCAAAATTTCGGTATTGCCAAAATTTTGCTAGGATACCAAAATTTTGCTAGGATGGTAATATTGTCAAAATTTGGTAATGTTTATTTTGATTACAATCTGAACAGGCCTAAAGTTTTGAGTTTGATGTTTCAAGTTCGACTAAGTTAAAATCAAAATTAAAACAGTTTGATCTTGATCAACGTCTTATAACCTGAAACGGGGAGTACTAAATAGTACTATATTATTTTACTTGAGAGCCAAGCGATCCGCCAATGAATTTTCGGGAAAGAAGCGATCGGCGAATGATCATCGATGCATATGCATTCGATCGTTGCTGGCTCTACGTCACAGATCACAGATCGAATAACTACTCCTTTTGTTTTCGCAAAGGAAAAGAGAAAGGGAAAAGCGAAAGTAAAATTTGTTCCAGGAATGAATTCCGTGGCAAGTATACATACAGGGCACTCTTGTGCCGCACAAGATAGAAAATGGTCCGGGCCGTGCGGTGAGGAACGAGGCCCAAGCACGTACGGGACGAAAGCGCGATAAGGCCTCTATTCGTGGCGGGCCGTCACAGGCACGACCCAAGCCATGCCATCAGTCGCTGCCGCAATCAATCGGTCCACTCCACTCGACGCCGCCCGCCAGTGCCGCCGGGCGACGAGAAAGCGCTCTGCTACCGCCTGATCCGCGCGCGCTGGCGTGGACGCCATTCCGCCGCGATCGAGCCAATTCACGTGGCGGCCGGAGGCGACGAGATGCCGTTTTTCTCCAGGTCTCCACGTCTCCGCGGCACAGGAGCCGCGGCTGCCTTCGAGTTCGTGGTCCGAAATTTGAGAGATGACGCGGTGCGGCTGCTGCACGGGCACGGTGCCGGTCGTAAGCTAGCTAGCTAGGCTGCCTGTGGCAACATCTCGCCCCATATTGCAAACACATCTCTCGACCGCATTATTCATCGGTAGGCCACGTGCCAAGCAAACACATCTCTTGATCATTGCAACTTTCTCTGACGATGTCAACAACAATTAGAGATCCACAAGATCAACTACAAGCCTTCCAAAGACATGTTGTAACTATCAGAGTAACTAGCTAGTCTGAAAATTTAAGCACTATGGGAGATAACACATAGCCAACAACACTAAGTATACCTTAGCAGGTTCCTCATCGCAATCTTACCAGGTCATAAATGGGTCTTAATCCCTCCAAGGGATTATACAATATGGTGTGTTCAGACTTACTAATTATTTTGTATCTCAGAGAAAAATTCATCAATGAGGTCTCCCCTCAGAGAAAAATCCATCAATGAGATTTTCTCCCAACGGGAAATGGTACTCTTATCAGAATACCCATTGGTACGAGATTTGCATGCTGCAACTTCACTACGGAGTCTATTCAAGACCTCACGGATTTCCTAAATCCGTTAACTGCATATTTAATTTCATGCCATTTTGCCAATACCTTTATTTAGCGGAACATTCAACTTACGTGGGAGAGGTCTCATCAAGGACCTACTTGAACCATTGCACATCACCACCTCATTATCTCAATAATGACCCTAAAAATCCGAACAACATTCGCGACTTTTACTTAGTGATTCGGTTCAGCCTCAATTGCATTTCCATTTGACCCGATTTGAGCATCGCATGCTCATGCCATGGACTTTTTCCGGATCCGGGTTCTCTCACAGAGAATCATTAGCAAGAGGCGACACATTTATTCCCACTTACACATTTAACCAGATCTTCGTCATTTCCCAAAACGATCGATCCATGGTTGTTCCATATTCCTAGCACCATAATATGTGCGAATTGCTAGGAATGTCGTCTCCACGACGAACATCATTATGAGGTATATCACCTTCCGAAGGTGAATTCTCCACTAGGAGAATCAGAGGAGTATGCTCACATCCGGTGAGAACTCTTATGCTCTGACTAAGGCCCACGGATCGTGTTAGCAGGCGTCCTCACATAACATGATCAAATTCCATAAGTCTTATATGGATACGATATTATTCCCGGGTCTATCCACATTTACCATAATTGGGAGCATTACTCTTTTTAACAACTATCCAGTTGTTCCTCATATGATTTTGTTGGCAAAAACTCCGTGCACCAAGCAACCAGGAGTATGAACTAAACATACAAATTCAGCTCATTTAGTGCGTTCACTCAAAGAAATGTACATGCATTACAAAATGGGCAATTCTCTCCCCCTAATGCCGAGATATCTTACAATAGCATACTACCAATCCCCATATCGTGGCATAGGATTTAGGAATTTCACCTCGATCACAAATGTTCTCCCATGAATGTATGCTATGGTGGCGATATATTTGGGAAATATTACGCACTTTAATCGGAGAGATTTTTGCATTAAAGTGAGCCTGGATATATACCAATACAGTGGCATGACTACAGTGTTCTTCCTTCCTCCGAAGGGTTATCCTCAACCTCCTAGTTAGGATATACAAGTCTGCAAAAACCACTATTGCTACCAAATGTATATGCAACCAACATGCAAATACTTTAGCCATATGCAATCTCCATGGATTAATGCTCACCTTGTGCCATTCAAACTCACAATCGATTCCGGATCGACGTGCATTAGACATCCCATGTCATATGCTTAAGAAGGCAACCTATGGTGGCAAAACGCATTCCGATGCGCTCGACAAGGAGTATGATAGCAAAAATGCACGGCCACTAGCCTACGCTGCCAAGCAGATTTTTGTGGTGCAGAGTTGGGTTAATGTCCAGTTTGTTTAATGCCCAAGTTTGACCCCAATTACTCATACCAAACTCTAGAATTGGGTTATAGTTAAGCAGCATGTATTAGGTATGATGCACGAGCGAATTATCAAACCACATTTGCTAATATCCCCTAGACATAGCCATTGGGAGATAATCAATACCTCCAACAATGGTAATATTCACAAATAAAACCATTATATTCAGACATATCCACAAAAATAGTAGAATGTGTCGGTGCAACCGTCGTTGGCATAACAAGCTCAACGCATGCAACACGACGAACCTTTGCATGACTCGCACATGTCCACACGCGAAAAACGCCAGTGTGCGACAAGCATGGTCATCAACCCATGGGTGATCAACCAACACAACCAGGGAGTAGTCATCAACTACGAGAGCGCGATAAAACGCAATAGTGCATAGCCAACATTTGTTTGAAATACAGTTACGCTGAACTGTGTAAGTGGTTGTAACTCCTCGGATCATACACTAATTGTTCTTCTAAACTAAAGCATTTTATCAATTCCAGCATGAAGATAAGCTTTAGAATAGAACAGGAAAGACCAAGAACGCTATTTATCTGAGAAATATTGATCTAATACAAAGTTCCAAACTAAGCAAAAGATAAACTGCTTGGCAACAGTATAGTCGACCAATGTTCTCCTAGGACATGCTCTAAACTAGCAATACAACTCCCGTTGTCAGAACAACTTATTAGACAGACACCACCAACCATCGGCATCAACCAAAGGTGGTCATTAGCGCTAGATCCATGCGAGGACCAAGACTGGGTCAACACCCAAGTTTAGCTGTTGGCGCTATAGTGGAGTGGGAATCATGCCTATTCACAGCATCTACCCTCGGGCTTATTCCACTAGATTTGCATCCAATTTTCCGGTGTCCTCGCAAGACATCAGGTTCCAAATAATAGTGAGAAGATATGTGCACACCAAGGGCAACCATACGAACAGTGTCATTCCACCACCTGGAAAACACTTTACATCTTTCACTAGACCGAGTGAAAAATATCTCAAATTATTGAACCTCGCAACTCCACGTTGCTAGAGAATTGAGGTATAATCATTTATCTCCAAATCAGAAAAGCGTGCTCTCAACCATTGGGAAAGCAAAATGTCGACCGTAGTCCGACCATACTCTGATTGAGATGTTAAGCCAGTAGGGGAAAGGCACAATGAATCCCAAACACATTGTCTTATTCCACACATTTCAATGACTCAGAATCCCATTCTTGAGTGTGATCATAGGGATAGAGTGATCTATATTAATGCCCAAAGCCATACAATAGTCATTGAAGGCCTTTACATGAAATCACCCACACTATCATCCAAATCGTTTCATGCAGTTCTCAGAGAACGCAGCACGCAAGTGGATGATATGCGCAGTGAATTCGGCAAAAGCATGGATCTCAACAACAAGTATACGTGACTCCATCTTGTAGACACATCGATATCACCATTTATGTATGGAGGAGTGTATCAGTAAAGAGTGGTCTTATCCATAGCCATGGATATTTAATTTCCTAGAATTTCCATGCATTAAGTGATTTTCTATTATTTACTTGGTCTTATTTGGCATTATATTCCCAATATTTATACCACATAGAAAACCATCACACATAAATGCAGGAAAATAAACCCATCATAATGCTTCCAAGGGTTGAATTCTACACTATGTGAACACAATTTATGGAAGCATCATAACCTAGAAAACCATCTCCAGATTATTTAGTTGGAATTGCATCAATTTTAAAAGCAAAGCAATGCTTAAAAAACACCATTACATGGTTATTTACGAGTCCGGAGACCCACATGCAAAACCAAACTATACAGGGCCTAAGCAACAAGACATAGCCACACAAATAAAATTAATATAATCTCTTGTTAATTATAAGGTTCAAACTGTAAAATTCCATTAAACAGTGAACTATAGCGTAAAAACCCAGCACTCTGGGGGCTTAAACGCAAGTTGTCAATAAACCGAAATTAATCGGGCCGAATTACCGTTCAGGCCATGATCTTATTTGGGCTAGCAAGCACAGTGTAGCCCAAAATGCCTAATGGGCCGAATTTCCGAAACTCTAGGCCCATGAGGATTTTCAGGTTTATTATTTTTATTAATTTGTTTGGGCTGTCTCGTTACTGTTGGGCTTTATTCGGTCAGGCGGAGGTAGACCGGCCCAACTGGTAAGCCTAAATGACCGAGAAAGAGAAGGGGGGAATTTGGGTTTCCCCTTTCCCATTCATTGTTTGCAACGGTGTCCACCGCCCGGTGCACCGGCCCCTCGAGCACGGCGGCAGCATCGGAGGCCGTCGTCTGTCGACTTTGAAGGGAGTTAGGGCGGCACACGGCGAGGAGGTCATCGATGACCCGTCCACTACCTGATTGGCAGGACGGCGGCGACGACATCACTCCCGTGTGGCAATATGGTGCGGCGGCGGCTCGGTGGCACACGACGGAGCTCCGTGTCAACCCGCGCATCCTCATGACGGCGGCGAGGCGAACTCAACGACGGCAAGTGTAGCACCCATATTTTATTTTGCATTTATTTAAAAGTTTGCCATTTAAAAATTTGGAGTTAATTTGGTTCTTATTTGATTTTGTGCCAAAATAGATCTCAAATCATCCTCTATAGAAATCCTTTCAAATTCCTATGAAACCCTAGGTCAAATTCAAATTCGAGTTCCTTTCAAATCCTTCTCAAAATTCAACTCAAAATCCCTGGGAAAAATGTGAAAGCTCACCTATTCATGTTGGGCCTCCTCTCCTTTCCCTTCTCTCTCCCTCGGCCCAACTCCTCTCCACCCTCTCCTCTTCCTTTCTCCCGAAGTAGGCCGGCCCACTCGGCCCAGCCCAAACACTGTTCTTCTCCTTCCTCAGACCAGCCAGTGCACGCACACAAAGTGTTCGACGAAATGCCAACTCGAGTCGCCGCACCGTTCCACCCTCGTGTCCGTCTCGCATTGCACCAAAACACCCTCCTGTGCGCCGCGCGTCGTGCCAACACCCGCGCCACACCACCCCCGCACCGAGCCGGCACCCGCGCCGCGCCAAATCCGCGTCGCGCCAAGCCCGACCTCGCTCCGGTTTCTTTCCGGGAGACACGGAGCCACGTTGCCTCGTGTCACCCCGTCCCGTCGCCGTTAACTCCATCCATCGCGTCGCCTTCCCTTCGCTGTTGCGTCGACGCCAACGGATAACGGCCGCGACCTCACCCTTCGTCACCCCTAACCCTAGGCTGAGTCATTCTCTTATCCAATCGCCCTTGCTTATCCGTTCTCGTTTACTTCGACGCGAAGGAGCTTATCCGCTAAGATGTGGCTGCATCTCTCCCTCTCTCTCGCGTTCCATTGCCACCACTGCATGCGTCACCCCTCTCTATCCCTACCGCCCCAAATCCCGGCCCTAGTCGTCGTCGGCCATACGTCATCCACGTCTCGCAGCCGTTCCCGCTCTCCGCGCGTCACTTCATGTCGCGTCGCGGTCGTTTCGCCGTCGCATTGCCACCAGCGCATGACGCCATGTCGTCGCATCGCCGTCGCCTCACCATCTCATCCGTCTCGAAATCCCGCCCTAGCTGCTAGCCGTCTACGCCCGGAGCTCCGCGCCTAGACTGCCAGCTCGCCACCTCGTCGCCCGCCTATAAAAGGGGAAGCAGCCCGAGCTCCTTCTCCCCACACCATCACCATCTCTCTCTTCTATCTCTTTCTCACGATTTCACTCTATGTACCGCCGCCTAGAGCCGCTGCGCCGCGCCTCCTAGCGCCGCCGTTGCCGGCGGTGCCTCGCTGGAGTTCGCCGCCGCCTCCCCGACCGCCGGTCGCTGAGCCGGGACTCGCTGCCGCGGTGCGTCGCCATCCCAGACTGAGCCGAGCAAAAGAGCAAGAGGAGGAAGAAGAAGGCGGAGCCGAGCCGCTGACAGGCTGACCCCATGCCCCTTTTACCTCCATCCCCCACTGACAAGCCGGGCCCGCGCATCCTTCCTCCCATCCATCGCCGATAGGTGGGTCCCCTCTTCTGCCGTCCCAGCTAACGGAATATTCCAACGGAATATTCCCTTACCGTCCAATAATTGTTATTCCAGAAAATTCTTTTATTCTTTAGAAATTCGTAGAAAATCAACCGTAACTCCGATTGACCCCGTTCAAGTTCCTAAATTTTTCTAAAATTGAAATCTACACAGTGCCACTATTGTTTCTCTGATTTGAGCTAGATTTATTGGCTTTTCTTAATTAGCTTTGTTTCCACGTTTAGAGCCTAAGTACGAGGAAGCTTCGGACGCCGCTTTCGAGGGAGAAGACCCGCACCCTGTGCAAGGCAAGCCTCTTTGATCACATTACCCCTATATTTTCAATGATACATTGTTTGCAAAAATGCATTATTTAGTTTACACGATTAACATGTTAGGCCTCGGATTGTTTATTCAACCAATGGACCAACCTAGTAGTCGTACTTATATTTCATAGGTTGATGATTCCATACCTTTGATAGCTCCACAAATATTTGTGCCGGTATTGTTATACGATTACCGAGGTTTTGCCATGTGGGAAACTTGGGTTATTCCAAATACATGTTTAAAAATCCGGTACGTTGTACTGAGTAGTTGTGAAATAAAATGTGTTGTGAAAGTGGTGATGATGCGGAGTCATGCCTTTGTGGTTTGGCTACGTATGGTCGTTAAGGACCAATTCTTTTGGGAAATCCATCCAAACACGTTACAGTGCGACCACACGGGTATTTATGGGATGCCTCTGGCTAAGTAAATTGTTATCACATGGGAGTTGGTGTGCCAATGGTTGTGGGATGCCGAGGATGAGGAGACGAAGTGTTACACATTTTTGCCCATCATGGGTGTCTTTTTGCTTCTATTGTGGCGTGGTACCAGTAGGAGTAGGAGGCATCCTCAGTATTTCCTGAGTGGATGACGGCTATCATTGCCTGATACTCGGCTATGGATCTTAGCCCAACTAGGTGGCATGCGATTTTCATGGGTTAGCTTTGGAAAGGCCTTATCACGAACTTTCATTGCCGACGGGTAAACGATGTCAGTTTCGTCTCGTGTGGGTAAAGCGTGCAACCTCTGCAGAGATTAATGAACTGTTCGAACAGCCGTGCCCACAGTCAAGGGCAAGTGTAAGGTGTTTCTCATAGCGTAGATTTGTTTGACAAATGTTTGTGAAGAAGTGGTTATTGGGAAGGGTAACGTTTCCAGAGTCCGCCTGTGTGGCAGACGGCTAACCTGGGTGGTTAGCAACGGGTCTATGTGACCTGGGGTGTCGTCCGACACCGAGGTGTTGTTAGGGCCTTGATGGCGTTGTTGTGCTGAGATGTCTGTGTGGACTATGTGTTGTTGTGAAAGTGAGAAGAAGCTAATAGAAGAAACAAATTAATTGTTGTTCGTTAATCGTGACAAGTTGTTGCAAAGTAACTTGTGGAATGGGTCGAGGCGTGAGCCTCCTCCCGACAACTAAAACTTGACTCACTCATTAGGAGTTTTGTGAAATAAATCACTTTGCCAAAAAAGCAGCTTTCGCAAATAAAAGCCTAGCCTCCTTGTTAAACCGACATGTCATTCTTTCCCCTGGCTTGCTGAGTACGTTAAGTACTCACCCTTGCCCCTTATAATAATCTATAGTGTATGAAGATGAAGACATCGTCCCAACCGCCGAGGAGTATCTCCAGGAGTTAGTCGAGTATGAAGACTTTGTTGGTATTTCTTACGACCACAGAACAGGACTCTGGGGATTCCTTATGTGAGCATGAATCCTGGGGGGTTTTGAAAGAGAAACTTTCATGCTCATATGTGGAATGTTTTCTCTCGTCCTCCAGAGTCAATGTCTCAAGCTTGTCCGTGGCCTAAGGGTTTTCCTTCTCAAGAGATACATCGTGCAAGAATTGGGTTGTTTCATGATGATAAACGAGAACATCATTATGAGGGCCAGAGGGACAAGGCTTAGGCTTGATCGAGGGTGATGAGGGACGTTCGGTTTCATGAAGATGGGAAATAGATTCAGAAGAAACGAACGAAGATACAAACATCACCTTCTCGAACGGCTCATGCTTGGGATGAGCCTTCTATTCGCTGGAATAATTCAGGGTGTTCTCATAATTTTCATAAAGATCACCCCTGAATTGGAATGGAATTTTCGGAGGATGAATTTCTTCTTCCTCCGGCTCCAGCGACTGGAATGAGGATTCGACAGTTGAGTCGGGTTCCGACTCCACGTGCAGAGGATACTCATGGATAATCTCGATCTCCGGGCATGCTTCGCTTTGGCCGAAAGAATCGTTCTCTAAGATCAGATCTAAGAGTTCTTTTCCTTCGGCAGTTGTCTTGTGTGCGAACGATCCTCCAGCGAAAATATCGAGATTTGTAGCAGACTCCTTGTCTAACCCGTATCAAAAATGTTGTAACAACACATGGTCGGGTAAACACAAGTTTGGGCTAAGACTGAGTTAACAATGAGAACCTGGCCCAGGCTGCACCGAGAGATTCCTTCTCATTCTGTCGGAAAGAAAGGATGTCTAATCGAAGATTGATTACACGGGTTAATGGAAAGAAAGTAAGGCAGAAATTGCACTTAAGCTCCTCCCATTCACCGTGGAATTTCTTGACAGACATAGTGTACCATTGCTTCGCTTTATCTCTAAGAGAAAAAGGAAACAACTTCCACTTTAGAGTTTCATGTGTCATGCCTACGATGGATAGGCACGAACACACTAGCTCAAGATCCCGAAGATAGAGGTATGGGTTTTCACCGATACTACCAGAGAAGGTTTGCTCTCGAATCATGGCTATAAAGCCAGGACTGATTTCGTAGCCATCAGAAAGGATTGGTTTTGAAGAACAGGACGGCTCACAAAGATCAGCCCGAGGAGCAGAAAGGTTTTGAATTGTGGGTTGCTCCATCAAGGAAAAGAATAAAAGAAAAATAAATAAAAATAAAGATGTGAGGATGACCTAGACTCAGATAAATTAGCAACCGTTCCCCAGCAACGGTGCCAGAAATGCTTGTTGGTATTTCTTATGACCACAGATAAATCCGCAAGTGCACGGAATATCGCTGTAGCACTTCACCTTCGGGTGACCCCAAAAGGATATCGAACTCAGGGAACGTGTGTAATCTACCTAAGACTAAGACTGTCCAAGGACAACAACTGATGGTAGGTAGGCTAGGCTAGAGAGGACTTTCTATGTTTCTTAATTTTCTAAGCTAAGCAAAGGTAATTTCCTATCTATAGCTTTATGATGCATCCAAACGTGGAGGATTACTGGGACGGAATTCAGGGCTGTCACCACCTGCCGCCTACCTCGGACAAATCCATGGGATACACAAAACAAAGGTAATCTCTAACCTAGACACCACGTCTAAGTTATTAATTACTACTCTAATACTCTCTAACCTAGACACCACGTCTAAGTTATTAATTACTACTCTAATACTCGTACAGGAACTTCCTTCTTTATCCAGAGTCCTAGTACTAGAGCACTTAGTATGAATACTAAACAATGAACCCGCAAAGATGGAAATATATCTTACTCAGACTAAATAATTAAATAACATAAGAAAGGAACACGAATGCTTACTTAATAGAAGAAGGTTCTCCGAACCCGGAGCAGAGTGTACCGACAGCTCCGGTACTCCTCCAGAATTCCTCCTAGGAAGCTACACTCGTCAAGGTAGAAGTCGGATGAGCGCCAAACTTCCGGGCACTCCTCCAGAGCTTGCCCTCACTCTCTACCTTATTCTAATGTAGAAAAGATACAAAAGAGCCTCTTGTAATTCAGCTCAAAGTTGTGTGTTGTGAATGAATGAGAGGAGCTCTATTTATAGCCTCCATATGACGGTTACAGGTATGGGAAACGACCAAACTACCCTCCAACCATCATTAGGAAGAGATCAGGGCCATCCACATCGAATCTCACGATCAACGGCCACAAAAAGTGTTCGGGCCGAACTCGAGACGGCTCCGTTCGGCCCGTTTTTCATCGTGGACACTAATTTTGAGACCCTCAGCCTATTGGCATGATAGTTGGGCCCATTTGGAGTTGTTTACTTGACTTATGGGGCCTCCAATCCGTGTAAATGTATCCTGAATGCGCGGAGGTGCAGTTTGTTGCTTGACGGATGTGTTTTCTTCTCAAAATACCTGCATACACATATTTCACCAACACTAGTGGAAATGATTAGTAATAATACCTACCACTAAGTTGGATACCATATTTTATTTCATTATATGTAGGTAATGACGGTCAGATATTATGATTTAAGAACCGTCAACAGACTTCTAGATGTTTCGTGCCTAGCCCCAAAGCTCGCCTGTGGAATAAGTTAGTTGCCTAGGTTCTTTGCCTAGTGCATAGTCGCTTAGTCGCTTAGTTCTCCGCGTTGTTCGCTAGTCGCTTAGTTCTCCGCGCTGTTCGCTTCTGCGTCGTCGCTTTTATGGTTTTCTGTAATGTTGTGTTGCTCATCTATGGACCTGTCCATGGTGGCAACTTATGTAAGGACTACTACCCAGTGATGTAATAAAACAGTTTTCTTTGATTCCACAGTTATTCTGCGTGTAAAAGCTAGTGTATCCTGGGACTGGTACTATATCACAGGTAATGCATAACACCTCGGTGTGAATTAGCTGTGTTTATGGCTAACGAATGTCGGGGCGTTACAGCAACTGAGACCCCAACAACAGCAAACAAATTGCATCCGGCCATATCGTCTCGGCGGAGATTAATCCGATAGTAGGCAACCAATGACCCATCATCCTCCCACCATGGCTCGACGGCAGCGTCGATGGGAGGTCAACGGCGGCGGCGCCTCACTTCAGCATTAACTCCAGCGGCAACAACGACATGGGTTTAGGGCTTTTTCTGAGACGGCTGTTTCCCGCGACGGCATCGACGCAAGGCCGATGGCGTACCCAACAGCGACAGCGAACAATGGCCAACATGTCTCCAAGTCCGACTGCACAGACTGAGAATATGTCGCCGTGTTTCCGGCGTGGCGTCATCAGAGAAAGAGAGAAACAGATAGATGCGAGGGAGGGTGGGCGAGACGGTTGGTTCGGCCCAGCCGAATTTGGCACGTCTCCAGTCCAGGGTATCCCATCAATTTTAATGATTTCTCTCACACGGGTTTCTTCAGTTTTCATCAGATAAAATAGATGCATATAGATCAAAAGCAGGAAATTAATCTACCGCTAGATCAAGAGCATAATCAAATCTACTGCAAGCAAAGCATCCATAATATGATGAAAAACGAGAAAATATAATCAATTTATAAAAACACCGCATACCTTAATAGACGCATGCCCGGATGTATCTATGAATTAGTAAATTAGTTTAGAAACCAATCTTACTAATTACCGTGATTAGCGTGCTTGATGGAAGCACGTATTCATCTCCTGGTAGTATGTCTCGGGTGCACGTAACGATATGCAATCAAACCCTAGCATATGCATGCTAGGCTGCTCACTAGTGCATGCATCATGCATGTTGGCCGCTTGCCCGCTTGGTGCAGGCCCGTCCGACTCAGGCCATGCGTGGCATGGATGGGATCGTTCATGCGTGGCATGCATATAGATCGATCCTGCATGCCGCTACGTGCGGCACTGCCGGCACGGTAACACGCGGGCTGCCAACGCCGTACGTGAAGGCGGACGCGAGTCACAGGGTGATCGGCTGATCGCCCAGCGGCGCACGAGCATGCAGTTGTGGGGTTTGCCGACTGGATTGACGTGAAGTCTCGCAGACGACGGCGAGAATCGACGCCCACGGCGAAGGCAGGCGCGCACGGCTCGCGTCTTGCAGGGCTGGAACGCCGTCCTCCAACCACGTCCGCCGACCACGGACGTCCGCCGACCACGGACGGCAACTCCTCTTAGCATAGCGCAACGCGATGACCGACCAGTATCACGTCGGTAGCACCTCTCGCGGTAGTGCATGCAAACAACGAAAATATCAAGAGATTAATCAATCATTAAAATCCAATCTAATAATAATAACAGATTGGAGCAACAAACCAGTGAACGGAGAGCTGTTGATAACGTGTTGTAAACCAACGCGCCTATTAGCGGATCACCGGATCCGTTTCCTGTTACTCCCATAGCAGTAGAGGCGTGAGATGATGTAGAACACCCGCGCCCATCCCTTTACCCTTAAAAACATTGCAGAAATAGACAATGAACACAGATATAGGGTGGAGCTCTCTCTTCATTATAGATCTCATCTGAGTACAAGCCAACCTCATATGTCACACCCTGCCCCTGTATATATAGGGGTCTTAGGATGAGATATACCTTATCTCTACTCCGATTCAGATTGGTTCACAAGAAAGGATCTTTATCTCCCTGGGAGATAATATTCCGTAACACCCACGACCACGAACACGACATTTAGGCAATGTAGTCCACTTTTGAGTTTTGATATACAGGTAGGCCATATAGTATCAGTGGTGGAGAAACCATCTTTCGTCGGTCGGCCGAATTCCACAATAGTCCCGGTTACAATAAAAACCGGGACTAAAGATGATCTTTAGTCTCGGTTAAAAAGGGTAACGGGCATATTTGATCTTTAGTCCCGGTTGGTAACACCAACCTCTTTAGTCCCGGTTCAAATGCTATCAGGGCTTGTCAGGCCCCCCGGGATCTTTAGTCCCAGTTTGTAACACCAACCGGGACTAAAGATCATAACTTTAGTACCGGTTGGTGTTACCAACCGGGACTAAAGACCCGGCGATCTTTAGCCCCGGTTCATAACACCAACCGGGACTAAAGTCCCACCCCTATATATATATATATATGTCTTCTTCCTCCTCCAGCCCGAGCAAGCTTCAAAATTTCTTCAAAAAAGAGAAGAGGTCATGCCAAAATTTCGAGTGAATTTATTTTGGTGATTATATACAAATCGGAGGTGGCTAAAAGGTTAGCAACTTCATCCTCTAATGTTTTTTTTGTCATATTACATTTGGAGCTATGTTTTGTACACTTTTTTGTCTCCAAAATTTTGTTGTAAGTTGATGAGAGAGAAAATTTGTATGGGAAAGAAAGAATATATAGAAATTTAGTTTATTTGAAAGGTTTTATAAAATAGTTGAGAAGGAAAAAATAGTGAAAGTTAATCTTAAATAATAGAAAACAAACTAAAATGAAAATTAAAAGAACTACAACAAATTAATATTAGTTTAAAACTTTAGAAATAGTAAATAAGAATTATTTGATGTAATATTTTATAATTTTTGTATGAATAATGATATGTCATTATTTTATGACTGTTGACAGAGTTTGTAATTATTTTATCATTATTGTATGGCTGTCATTATTGTACGAATAATTATTTGTGTACGATTTGTTTTCATTTCATGTAGATGGATTGGCAATGGATGTACGCTGACCGGCGGTCCAAAGAGTTTATTGACGGCGTGCATTATTTTTTGAGAGTGGCCGAAGCTAACAGGCATAAGGGTTTTATTTGTTGTCCATGCAATAAGTGTAAGAATCAGAAGGAGTATTCTACATCCAGGACTATTCATTTTCACTTGTTTGAGTCAGGGTTCATGCCAAGCTATATTTGTTGGACATCTCACAGAGAGCAAGGGGTTGAAATGGAAGAAGATGAAGTGGAAAACGACAATATTCCGGACTTTGCTCAGTACGCTGGATTTGAAGGAAATCAAACGGGCGAGGAGGAAAGGGATGCTGATGGTAATGACGTTGCGAATGATCTTGGTCAGATGTTGCAGGACGCCAAGGAGGACTGTGAAAGTTAAAAGGGGGCCCATAAATTGGACAAGATGTTAGAGGACCACAGATCGTCGTTGTACCCAGGTTGCGAGCAGGGGCACAAAAAGTTGGATACCACTCTGGAGTTCTTGTAATGGAAGGCAAAAAATGGTATTAGTGACAAGGAATTTGGCGATTTATTGAAACTCATCAAGAACATTCTTCCGGAGGGAAACAAGTTGCCCGAGACAATGTACGAGGCTAAGAAGATAGTCTGCCCTCTAGGACTGGAAGTTCAGAAGATTCACGCATGTCCGAATGATTGTATCCTATATCGCGGTGAGGAGTACGAGAACCTAGAAGCATGCCCTGTTTGTAAAGCACTACGATACAAGATTAGATGAGATGATCCAGGAGAAGTTGACGGGCAGCTAACGAAGAAGAGAATTCCTGCTAAGGTGATGTGGTATTTCCCTATAATACCACGGCTAAGGTATTTGTTCAGGAAAAAGGGGAATGCTAGAATGATGGTTGGCACGCTGAAGAGCGTCAACAGGACAGGATGCTGAGACACGCCGCCAATGGTTCGCAGTGGCGAAACATCGACAGAAAATTTAAACACTTTGGAAAGGACGCACGAAACATACGGTTTGGTTTAAGTACGGATGGCATGAATCCTTTTGGACAGATGAGCAGCGGCCATAGCACTTGGCCCGTTACGATGTGTATCTACAACCTCCCCCCTTGGCTATGCATGAAGAGGAAGTACATAATGATGCCGATTATTATTCAAGGCCCCAAGCAACCTGGTAACGACATCAATGTGTACCTAAAACCACTGGTCGAAGAACTTAAACTGTTGTGGAAGAAGGAAGGTGTCCCCGTGTGGGACGATGACAAACAGGAGGAGTTTAACCTACGAGCGCTGCTGTTCATAACCATCAACGATTGGCCTACACTTAGCAACCTATCCGGGCAGTCCAACAAGGGGTACAAGGCTTGCACTCACTGTATGGATGAAACAGAAAGTACGTATCTTAAGCACTGTAGGAAGGTTGTGTACATGGGTCATCGTCGATTCCTTGCAGCAAACCACCTAGTACGGAAGAAAGGCAAGCACTTTGAACATACGGCGGACCGCCGTACGAAGCCAAAACATCACAGCGGTAAAACAGTGTTTGCTATGGTGAAAGATCTTAAAGTAGTGTTTGGAAAGGGGCCTGGCAGCCAGCCTATAGAGAGCGAAGATGGTCACACGGCGATGTGGAAAAAAAACTCCATATTTTGGGAGTTACCCTATTGAGAATTCTTGGACGTCCGCCACGCAATCGACATGATGCACGTCACTAAGAACCTTTGTGTAAACCTTCTTGGCTTCCTAGGTGTATATGGAAAGTCGAAAGATACACTGGAAGCATGTAATGATCTGAAGCATATGGAACAACGCGGCGACCTTCACCCGGAACCAAAGGAGAAAAGAAGCCATTACTTGAGTCCAGCCAGCTACACTCTTAGCAAGGCAAAGAAGGAAAGTATGTTTGAATGCTTGGAGAGCATCAAGGTAATGTCAGGATACTCCACAAATATAAAGCGAATAATAAGCACGAAGGAGAAGAAGTTCGCAAACCTAAAGTCTCATGATTGTCACATGTTGATGACATAGCTGTTACCAATTATAATAAGGGGTATCCTCCCAGACAATGTCCGGGCAACAATAACAAAACTATGTGCTTTCATGAATGCAATTTCGCAGAAGGTCATCGATCCGGATAGATTAGAAGCCCTTCAGAATGATGTGGTGCAATGTCTTGTCACCTTTGAGTTGATATTTCCACCTTCATTTTTTAATATAATGACGTATCTGCTTTGTCACCTTGTCAAAGAGATCGGTATTCTCGGCCCTGTGTACCTACACAACATGTTTCCTTTCGAGAGGTACATGGGCGTTCTGAAGAAATATGTTTGTAACCGTGCTCGTCCAGAGGCAAGCATCGCCAAGGGGTATGGAACAAAGGAGGTCATTGAATTCTGGGTAGAATTTATTGAAGTCCTTCGCCCAATCGGGGTACATGAATCACGCCATGAAGGGAGACTACGGGGAAAGGGGACTCTCAGAAGGAAAGCAATAATGACGGTAGACAACAATTTATTCCGTAAAGCCCATTTCATGATTCTGCAACAATCTTCATTGGTGGCTCCTTACATCGAGGAGCACTTGGCTCTAGTTCGTGCTAGAAACATCGGTAAGTCCGATGCATGGATTACACGGTATCACATTGATACTTTCTCCGCGTGGTTGTGACAACATCTCATGGGTAATGAGACGATTAACCAACAACTGGCCTTCCTGGCGAGGGGACCATCTGGCTCGATCGCGACATTCCAGGGATATGAAATCAATGGGTACACATTCTACACGAGAGCCCAAGACATGAAGAGCACGAGCCAGAACAGTGTTGTTCGTATCGATGCCATGGGACACGATGGTACAACTGGCACGTATTACGGTGCCATCGAGGACATATGGGAACTTGACTATGGACCTCTCAAGGTCCCTCTGTTCCGGTGCCAATGGGTTAGGTTGACTGGTGGAGGCGTAACGATTGATGACAGTGGGATGACAACGGTTGACCTTAACAAGGTTGGATACTCGGACGAACCTTTTGTCCTTGCCAATGATGTAACGCAAGTTTTTTACATCAAGGACATGTCTAGCAAAGGAAAAAAGGGCAAAGAGCCTGACGAGCCGAAGCGCCACGTGGTTCTCCCAGGAAAAAGAAAAATTGTCGGAGTAGAGGACAAGACTGACGAGGATTACGATCAGTTTGATGGGCAACCCCCTTTCACGGTGACGATTGACCCTAGCATCCTCCTATCAAATGAAGACACCCCTTACTCACGTAGCGATCACAAGGAAGGAACAATAGTGAGGAGAAAGTACGTGCGGTCAACCGTCACCGCCGATGTATTGCCGTAATTGTTGTGTACACGATGTAAACTATTTTGGATGTATTGAATATCCATACAAATCAATTGTTGTATGGCATATGTTAATTATGTATGATTATTAGAATTTTTATCAAATTGAAATCATCCATATACTAGTTATATATGATTATTAGAAATTTTAAATCATGCACGTGGTATTTACATATGTTAATTAGAATTTTCAACAATTTAATATCATGACATGCTAATTATATATGATTATTAGAATTTTTATTAATTTTAAATCATGCATGTGGTATTTACATATGTTAATTAGAAGTTTTAACAATTTAATATCATGCATATGCTAATTATATATGATTATTAGAATTTTTATTAGTTTTAAATCATGCATGTGGTATTTACATATGTTAATTAGAATTTTTAACAATTTAATATCATGCATATGCTAATTATATATGATTATTAAAATTTTTAACAATTTTAAATCATTCATGTGCTTATTATATATTATCCACTTAGTTTACTACAGACAACAATAATTTTTCGAAGGTTTTGTCATTAATTTTTTGACTTTAAATAATTGTAATGCATTATTTACTATTTTAGAAACACATATGTAATGAAATTCAAAATTCAGTGCTATTATCTTTAGTCCCGGTTCTTAACCCTAATCGGGTTTAAAAAGAATTTGGAAATAGCGGGAAAATATCTTTAGTCCCGGATGTTCTCACCAACCGGGACTAAAGATCTAGGGGTATATATATTCCCGGTGCGCCCTCGTCTTCTCCACCAACACTTAGAAGTTTTTCCTCTAATCGATCTCGGCTTCTCCTTCGCCGCCACTGCCTAGGGCAACCCCACGCCGACGCCGCCGTCGTCTCTCGCTGTCGTCTTGCGGTCCTCGCCGCCTCCGCCGCTGAAGCCGCCGCCACATCTCTTGGGTGAGAGCCGCCGCTGCCTCTCTCTCTCTCGATCTCTCTTTCTCTCTCTCTCTCTCCAAACTGCCGCCGCCTAGCTCGTTGCCGATGCCGCCGCCGACGTCGACGCGCGCGGCTGACCCCGACCCCGACTCCGCCTCCTGCAGATGCCGACTCCGACTTCGACGCGGCCACCACCGCCGACGACGTAACGTCCATGCGGCCGCCACGGCGACGTCGCCGACGCCCCCGCCTCGAGCTCGCCACGCTGCCGCGACATGACGCCGCCGCCGCGCCCCCACGCCGCCGGGCCGCCCCACGCCGCCGGACCACGCCACGCCGCCGAGACGCCCCGACGCCGCCACGAAACGCCGCCGCCGCGCCGCCACGCCAGCGCTCCGCTGCCGCCACTGCTGCGCGCCCCGACATTGCCGAACGTGAACGAACGTGATTGAAACATGAACGTAACGTGAACGAACGCGAACGAACGTGAACGAAACGTGAACGAACGTGAATGAACGCTTAACGAACGTGAACGAAACGTTAACGAACGCGAATGAACGTGAACGAAACACGAACGAACGTGAATGCACTTGTACTAAAAATGTGAGAACGAACGGGAGCGAAACGTGTACGAACGAGATAATTAAACGATTATTAAACCTAGCATATATATATATATATATATACGATTATATATATAGTTGAAAACGTGAAATACGATATATGTTCCTTTGCGTTTAGACTAATACATTTTCCTAGTAATGTTATAGAAAAGACATCGTCGTCGTCCCTCAAGCCGAAGTGGTAGCTAGCCATCGAAGGAATTCGCGCAGGCAAGTGATGTAAATAAGTGATTGTTAGAGATTTAATATAAGATTATTAGAGTTTTAATATAAGATTATTAGATTATTAGCATATGTGAGTGTTAGATTATTAGACTTAGCATATGTGAATGTTAGAGATTCGTGATAGACTTAGCATATTGTATTAGACTTAGCAAATGTGAGTGTCAGAGATTATTAGATTATTAGACTTAGCAAATGTGAGTATTAGAGATTATTAGATTATTAGACTTATCATATTGTATTAGAGATTTAATATAAGATTGTTAGACTTAGCATATATGATTATTACAATTTTAATATAAGATTAGTAGAGATTTAATATAAGATTGTTAGACTTAGCATATATGATTATTACAATTTTAATATAAGATTAGTAGAGATTTAATATAAGATTGTTAGACTTAGCACATATGATTATTACAATTTTAATATAAGATTAATAGAGATTTAATATAAGATTGTTAGACTTAGCATATATGATTATTACAATTTTAATATAAGATTAGTAAAGATTTAGTATAAGATTGTTAGACTTAGCATATAGATTATTACAATTTTAATATAAGATTAGTAGAGATTTAATATAAGATTGTTAGACTTAGCATATATGATTATTACAATTTTAATATAAGTTTAGTAGAGATTTAATATAAGATTGTTAGACTTAGCATATATGATTATTACAATTTTAATATAAGATTATTAGAGATTTAATATAAGATTAGTAGAGTTTTAATATTACGCTTAGCAAATATGACCTATAGACTTAGCAAATATTTCTTGTACGAACAGATGGCTGATCGCAATGAGGAACAGATACTATATGATATAATCGCAGAGGGAAGCAGCCAGTACTGGATTGAAGAAGAGGGGAACAAGGTTCCAAACCAGTACTTGAATGAGGAGGGGAACGGGGAGAGGGATGCGGAGGGGAATGAGGAGGAGGAGGCTAGTGGAAGTCATCCCTCCGCTGGACAGAAGAGGGCACGCGGACAACGAGGTGCCGTGAAGAAGATAGAGGGTCGGCACATCATAACTGAGGTGGACGAAGACGGTTGACCTAGTGCCCCGGCAGAAGCAGCCAAGAATTTTGTACGCCACAGCGGTTGGGTTGTGAGGGATAACGTGCCTGTCAGCACGGTGTACTGGCGTAGAACAAGGGCACGCGGGGATAATGACAGCTTTGTCCCGGAATCAGAGAAAGAGATGATGTGGACCACAATGCTCGAGACGTTCACGCTCCCTGCGGGTACGGAGAACATAGTGAAACAGTGGACTCTTAAGAAAATGGCAGAATAGTTCCAGAGCTTCAAGGGATATCTCTACAAGAAATACATCCTGAAGGGACTAACACCGAACTTCGACGTATTCCCAAAGCTAAGGGATCATTGGGACGAGTTCGTTGCTTACAAGACAGAGTAACAAGGGTAAGCGATGATGGTTAGAAACAAAGAAAATACCGCCAAGAAGAAGTACCATCACCACTTAGGGTCAGGCGGCTATAGCGTCGCAATGCCGAAGTGGGAGGAGATGGAGGCAAGATTGATTGAGAGGAGTATCGAACCGGCCACCGCTAAATGGCCGAATCGATCGATGTTCTGGTACTATGCTCACGGTGGAACGCTTAACCCAGTTGATGGCTCCCTTGTCTTTAGCGATCTGATATGCGAGGCTACCAGTCAACTAACGGACGCAGTGGAAGCCTCTTCTCAGGGCACATTCCGACACGACAGAGAGAAGGACGAGCTGTCACTCGCCCTACAGACTCCCGAGCATCCAGGACGAACACGAGGGAAAGGCGTGATTCCCTGGAAGATTAGATTCAAGGAGGACATCCACACGTACAGGAGTTGGATGAGGAGTAAGAGAGATATCGAGGCGAAGATTGCAAATCTTGAGTACAGGGTATCGAGCTACGAGCTCAGCATGCAAGAGGAGGTGGCAAGGAAGGTGGATGAATGCATGGCCGCACATCGGTCCCAGGACCCCCAGCCGTACATTCCTCCTGCAATGGTTAGCCCATCAGGCAATCGTAGCAGTTGCGCCTCAACGGGGCAGGTAGGATCACAGAGCATGGACGCCATGCAAACCCAGGATGAAACCACTTGCCCCGTTGATGACATCACTCAGCGGACACCATGTGAGCTGCATATTCCCTTCAAGAACTTATCAATCAAGGTATGCTCGTAGTTTTATGATTTTTGACTTGTACATTCCGCAAGTTGCTGCTTAGGTTGATTACTAATAGATAACCTCTCATCACGTGAAGGTGGCGTCGGAAATAGCCATCCCAACGGACATTTCAGGGACTTACCACTGCAGGTCGATTCCAGCAGGATACTCGAGGGTCGAGGTTGAGCTGGTGGAAGCCGCGTACGACGATCTCGAGTTGGACTACCCAGGAGGAGACGGTGAGACGCATCTACGAGACACAAGCCATGCCATTATACTATGGCGCAAGCAGTACATCATCCTCCCTGGGCGACAAGCGGCGTCTCATGCACAATCTCCTCCGGCTCCGCCATCTCCTCCTGCACCATCTCCTCCGGTTCCTCCGCCAGCTCCTCCTACACCATCTCCTCCGGCTCCTCCGCCAGCTCCTCCTGCACCATCTCCTCCGGCTCCTCCATCTCCACCGTGTCCGCCTGCACCTCCCAAGACAAGGTCTCGCTAAGCTCCACCGCATGCCCGCACAAGGGCAACGAAGAAGGCGAAAGTTGACGCCACCAAAAACAGGGAGCCGCCGTACGATTGCAGTCAAGAGGAGCTTGATGCTTATGTGGCAGGAGAAGTAAAGAGGCAACTCAAGCCTCGGAGTCCTGAAAAGAAGATAACTATTGACCCGAGCGTGAAAAACTTCTTCAAGGGAATGTCCACAACAAACAAGGAGGCCTTAAAGCTATCGGACTATGACCGAACACTTCAGAAAGCCTATCACAAGAAGTCCAAACCAGTCCCTCAGCTTGGAGAACAACCAAACCAAGAGGTCGAGCCGTTGGTGACAGGTGAAGATTTTGGCATAACGGATTTCATTTCAGACACCGGTCTAACTATGGATCAGCTGATTGGGAATCGCACCAATCCCGAAGGCGGAAGTGGCATACAAGTTTGAACTCGGTAAACCGCTTGTCACGCCTGAGCAGCTGCAGTCCCTACCGACACAGATGTACAAATTCCATGAATGGTACATGGAAATGAACGCCAAGGGTAAAGAGATGTTCGGAGCGAGGATCAGAAACCCCGACTTCTTGCAAGGAGAAGATGTTCTCTGGATCCATTTCAAGGATGTCTTCGATCTGTACCATCTGGACGCCCTTGACGTCTCTCTTCTGAGCGCATGGATTTTGTAAGTATCTTTGAGTTCGATTTGTTTCGTACAATAACTAGCTCCTTGCATATATGTAAACAATAATAATTTCATTTTATCATTGTAGAATGGAGATTCACAGGGCCCGATGGCGGGGGGTTTACGATACTGGGTTCATCGACCCTCGGAAAATCAACACCGAAATGATCGACAAGTACGAGAAAGACACAGAGGACAATCTCATCCATCTCCTAACGCAGCAGAGTGAGTTTTTATTGTCGTTCGAACAAATTTCGTTCCCATACATATAGCATGTATATTTTCATATATATCTCATCTCACGCATGCAGAGTCACTGTGTACGACTCAATGAATAAAGAGGAGAAGATTTTTGACAAGGTCTTCCAACTGATAGACAGGTAATATAATGCCATCTATTCCAAAGTCGCGGGGATTCTATTGCTATTATGTTGATCTCGGGTAATAATTAATTAATCATAGCTTACAACTGCATATGTAGGGCTTGGGATCGGTTCCGTCAATTGGTCCGCGGGACTTGGAAAGAAAAAATTGGACGGAGGTTTCATTTTCCAGTGAGTACATGCATGATACAAAATTATATTATATTGAATCTCTAATTACAGTTAATATAAAGAGTATATTAAATCTCTCATCGTTTCTCATGTAGTGTGCAAAGCAGGACCAGGGAACTTACTTATGCGGCTACAACGTATGCGAGTATGCCCACTACCTATCAAACCAAATATGCACCACACGAGAGCTCGATGTACGTATACATAAACCATTCAAAATTTCATTGCGTATCGATTTGTTAAGTTGTTTATTAATTTCATATATTGATATGTCATTATTTTTCGAATGATAGCGTATTCACATGAGGGATAATCTCCCACACAAGGATTTTATCACGGCTGTTCAAGAACAACTGATGGGATTCATCAACGAAGAAGTCCTCAATCCTGATGGTGAATTCTACTATGACGGATCGATAATCCATAACGTCGGTCCTTCCTCTTCTGACATAACACCGGCGTCGAAATCGTAGCTATAGCTAGCAAGCAAATGAATTGTACTATATATGCATGTATATATATATTTATATATGTACACATTTACTTTAGTGTTAATATATATTTTGGTAACATATATGCACATAAAATGTTAAGTGCTTTAAATTATACATATGTGTGTAATATATGTATTTATACATATACACATATGCACATATATATATATATATATATACACATACATATATATATATATGTATATACATACATATATATACATACATGTAGATATATATATGTATATACATATAGATATATATATACATACATATAGATATATATATGTATATACATATAGATATATATACCATGCAGAAAACAGCGCCATGCAAATAAAAAAAATGGTACACCGATCTTTAGTCCTGGTTATTTTACTCGGGACTAAAGATAGCTATATTTAGTCCCGGATTCGTAGTCCCGATTGGACAACTGGGATTAAAGGGGGTTACGAACCGGGACTACAAATAGTTTCTCCACCAGTGTATTTTAACTGGGATTAAAGATCGTCATCTTTAGTTCCGGATGCTTGATCCCGGTTTGCATCCTGGAACTATATGAGGTTACAAATCGGGATAAAAGATGGTTTCTTCACCCGTGATCTTTTGTTAATCGGGATAAAAGATGGTTTCTTCATCCGTATCTTTTGTTTGTTACAGATGGGCGAGCTGTTACAGATGATACTTGAGCCGTTACAAATAGACAGGTTTGTGTTAGTGGCTGCTAGTTGCATGCATGCACGATGTATCTGCACGCACTGGTTTGTCCCCGGATGGAAGATTTGGATTTGCTGCGGAATGGGCTAGTTGCTTGCGACAAGTACGATACGATTTTTCCATGGAGGACATAGGCACATATATAGCTAGTTGCTAAATTGATTAATTAATTTTAGCCGCCATGCATTCGTACGTGCAGAGCAGCAAGCCAACAATCAAGTCCGGTAGTTCATTTTACGCAATATCAATCGCTCCATCGATCGACTATTATTGTCTTTTTCAACAAAGAGTTCGGTTTTCTTTGCTGTCTATGTATATATGTTTATTCCGGTTGGTATATATGTTCGTAAGCACGATGTGTTTTTTTCAAAACATTTCGATAGCAAATAAAGTTGTTTTAAAAAATTATATTAATCTAGTTTTAAAATTTATTTTAGTTAATTAATACATAATTAGTCACCCCGTTTGACATGTGCTGGGAGAAGTTCCTAACCTCTTCCTACCCGAAGTTAATTCAATTCTTGGAAAAAAAAAGCTTAATTGATTGGCCCAAAGTAATTAAATTCAGCTAAGTCGTAGATCAAGCACCTTATATTTATCTATTATATTATTAAACGAATAGAAAAAGGAGCCTTTATGTTCGCTCTCATGGCCTAGAAATTCTCACATTAATCGGAGAAAAAGAAAAGACAGAGTCCATATAGAAATACAATTTAAAAATAGCTGAAATTCGGAATTAAAAAATAAGGAATATTAGAAGAGGAGACTAGAGTCCATATGGAAATACAATTTAGAAATAACTGAAATTCGAAATTAAAAAATAAGGAATATTAGAAGAGGAGACTAGAGTACATATAGAAATATAATTAGGAAATAGCTGAAATTCAGAATTAAAAATAAGGAATATTAGAAGTAGAGGATAGACTCCATATAGAAATACAATTAGGAAATAGCTGAAATTCGGAATTAAAAATAAGGAATATTAGAAGTAGAGTATAGAGTACATATAGAAATACAATTAGGAAATAGCTGAAATTTGGAATTAAAAATAAGGATTATTAGAAGTAGAGTATAGAGTCCATATAGAAATAAAATTAGGAAATAGCTGAAATTTGGAATTAAAAATAAGGATTATTAGAAGTAGAGTATAGAGTCCATATAGAAATAAAATTAGAAAATAATAGAAATTCGGAATTAAAAGTAAGGAATACTAGAAGTAGCTATTATATTATTAAAAGAGTTTAAAGTCAATATAGGAATACAATTTAGAAGTAACTGAAATTCGAAATTAAAAATAAATAATATTGAAAGATGAGTTTAGAGTGAGCCTCCACGTTCGCTCTCATGGCCTAGAAATTCTCACATTAATCGGAGAAAAAGAAAAGGCAGAGTTCATATGGAAATACAATTTAGAAATAACTGAAATTCGGAATTAAATAATAGGAAATATTAGAAGAGGAGCATGGAGTCCATATAAAAATACAATTAGGAAATAACTGAAATTTGAAAATAAAAATAAGGAATATTAGAAGCAGAGTATGGAGTCCATATATAAATACAATTAGGAAATAACTGAAATTCAGAATTAAAAATAAGGAACATTAGAAGTAGAGTATAGAGTCCATATAGAAATACAATTAGGAAATAACTGAAATTCAGAATTAAAAATAAGGAACATTAGAAGTAGAGTATAGAGTCCATATAGAAATACAATTAGGAAATAACTGAAATTCAGAATTAAAAATAAGGAACATTAGAAGTAGAGTATAGAGTCCATATAGGAATTTAAAACTAACTAAAATTTGAAATAAATATAATAAAATTAAAATTAGAGTTTAGAGCCCGTATAAAAATACAATTTACAAATAACTAAAATTTGAAATTAAGAAAAACATGGGAAGAAGAATTTAAAGTCAATATAGGAAATTCGAAATTAAAAATTAAAGAATATTGAAATATGAGTTTAGAGTTCACATAGAAATACAATTAGAAATAATAAAAATTCAGAAATAAAAATAAATAATGTTGGAAGAAGAGTATAGAGTCTATATAGAAATACAATTTACAGAAAATTCGAAATTAAAAAAAAAGAAATATTAAAAGACGAGTCTACAGTCCATATAGGAATATATATAATTTACAAATAACTAAAATTTGATATTAAAAATAATTAATAACTAACACGTATATAAAATACAATATGAATATTACACATTAGTAGTTTTGTAAAGTTATTGCAAAATTTAAAATTATGTTGTCATTTTAATATATTTGAATAATATAATAAGAACATATATGCTATTATATGAGAGAAAATATAATGATACTAGCCGCGCAATCTGCGCGGGCCACCATGCTAGTTAGAGTAAAGTATATGGTCGGTCCTTAAACTTGAGAGCTAATGTCACTTAGGTAAATAAACTTGAAAAATTACATATTTATGTCCACGATCTTGGTTTAATGTATCACAACAGGTCCAAATGACATTTGACTGTATCTGACCGCCAACGTGGCACTCCACGTAGACACCAAATTTACATCCACCCCCTCCGCAACACAAAATAGTGGTAAACTTTCACTTAGGCCATTCAACATGTGTATGCAAGTGCAGAAGACGCTGCAGGTTGGCAGCGAATGCGCGAAGGGCGGTCTTGGAGAGGGCCTTGTTGATGCTGGCACCGAGGAGTCCGTCGTCATCCTCTTGCTGCAGATGCAGGAGTAAGCATCGTCGCTTGCCAGTGCCGCGGTGGTGGCGCGCACCAGGCGACGGAGTTCCATCTTGGCGCGACAACGTGTGATCGTCGCTGCTGAGCAGCACGGCCGTGCTGCCGCATCGGAATAGGCACTGCAACAACATCATAGTCCTCTCCTTGCCGGCGTGCTAGTGCGGCGCCAGTGACTCCGTCGAGACTACGAGCGCTACCACCGGTCGCAGCAACCGCGCACACATGGCATTTTGGCCTTTGGGCGATGTCCAACGGGACCAGCCTGGCGCTGCAACCCCATCCCGGAGAGGTTTGACGCCGTGACGTCCTCGCGCATGCGGTACCACCTCACACAGTCCTGGAGTGTTAGCCCAAAACCGGAAAACGTTGGCTCAACGGGGAGAAAGCCTTGCTACACCCCAAAAGTTAGCTCAAGAGGTGGGGGTTGGCTCAACGGGGAGAAAGCCTTGCTACACCCCAAAAGTTAGCTCAAGAGGTGAGGGGCTCCCCCCACCTTTAAGTTGGTTCAACTCCCCCTAGATTAGAGATGTAGGACTATTCCCAACAATCTCCCCCGTCACAACATAAAGTTGGTTCAACTCCCCCTAGATTAGGGATGTGGGACTATTCCCAACAATCTCCCCCGTCACAACATTGGTGCCCCTTAGCCCTGACCGGTCCAACACACAGGCACATACGGGCCTCACACCCGCGGTCCACTGACCAGCCCCACACACGGGCACATACGGGCCTCACACCTGCGGTCCACTGGGCTTTGGGCTTACACCGCCTTGAGTGTGCACAAGCACTAGAGATTGTTGGATTGGCCCTGGTACCACTTGTTAGCCCCAAACCGGAAGACGTTGGCCCAACCGGGAGAAAGCCTTGCTACATCCTAAAAGCTAGCTCAAGAGGTGAGGAGCTCCCTCTACTTTTAAGTTGGTTCAACTCCCTCTAGATTAGGGATGTGGGACTATTCCCAACATGGACGAGAGGCATGGCTCCAGGAAGAAGCTAGCTGATAATGTTGATGATGAGCACGTTGGCAATGGGGTAGAACCCAGTCCTACCGAGGAGCTCCCGGATGGCGCTGTCGTAGAAAGCGTCCATCTCATCGACCGCGTCCCGCTGTGCAGCGAGCTCTTCGTGACCGTCGACGAAGCTCCGCAGCTCGTAGGTCCAGCAGCCGAGGCCTACGCCGGAGATGAGGCGGAGGAGGAAGCGAACCTCCACCATTCCAAGCCGCTTGTTGTGTTAGACAATCGCGCCGGCCAGCTCCATCAGTTATTCGTCTTCACCATGAGGCCATCCGCTTGCTTATATTACAACGATGTACTTCGAAGGGTCTAAGTGTAAGTTTACTGCCACTCTGTGTTGTGGAGGGGGCCGGATGTAAATTTGGTGTCTACATGAAGCGCCACGTTAGGACAGTCCCAACTCATAACACTAGACATGATTTCCATAAACTCCACATCATCAAGAAACTAGTACTAAACACTACTCTTCCAATGCAAACACCACTATTCCATACTTCAATTTAATGCTATGTCTTGGATGTTGTGTAGAAACCATGTCTCATGCAAGACATGGTTTCCTTCTCTTTCCTCATTTATTCACTTGCAACATCATTTTTTGTCCTAGGTGGCAACTTATTTAATGCTATGGACACCATCCTAGTTATTGGGTTGGGAATGACCTTAGCAGTCAGACACAGTCAAATGTCGTTTGGACCTGCTGTAATACATTAAACCAAGATCATGGACCTAAATATGCAATTTTTAAGTTTACGGACCTAAGTGACACCACCTCTCAAGTTTAAGGACCGGCATGTATTTTTCTATATTTATTAACTACCATAGTTGAGTTGACACACATCATATAACATTAGATAAAGAAAATTAAGTACATGCATGCTCCCTCTGTTCCAAGATATATAAATACTTCAGTAATTTCTTTCATGAAAATTCAGGGGAGGGGAAAATCTAGATTACCTTTCATTATCCTCTTGCTGAGACCTGGGTGGGGTTGTCGACATGGGGAGATATCTTGTACATTTTATCACTGCAAATACCTCTTAATATTCTAAATAGAATATATTTGAAGACAAAATTTAAATGCTTGAAATAACTAGCCTACAAATGTACATTCATTCCGCTAATTAATTATCTAGATAATTGAATCACACTGCAGAACACATTGGAGCAGAGTTTGCAATTTCGGATCTGAATTTCTAAAATACACCGATAAATTAGTCGGTGTATACAATATAATATAATCTTATGATTATGTGCCTTGTTGTTTGTTTGGTTATAAAGGAAAGGATGATCTTATAGTAGATCTAGTGGTTGCAATGCAGTGTGGACCATCTTATTCTCAGGGCTAAGTTTTAGTAACCCCTTCACGCTGGGCTGGAATGGCAATCCAACCAACGGGATTGCATAGTTCGGCCTAAACGAGAGTACATAGTTTGGCCCATGTACTGTGGGCCATTTTGACTAAATTCAATCGGTCATATTACATTTCAAGAATTTCAGCGTCGCCATTGCTTAGGTGCAAGGTCCATATTGGTATACGTGACACAATTTGAGGACATCATCATATCAAATACAGATCTATTTTCATGCTTTCGTGGGTGACATAGCAAACATATAAGCCACAATTATCTCCAGATAACAATATATATAATGGGTTTTACATATTACAATCTCAAAAAAAAATCAACTTACAACAATTGAATTAAAGTAATTTAATGGATGATAGATCCGCACATCAATTTGCCAAAAGAAACAAGACTTATTCACGCGGAATCATGAAAAAAAGGCTCAATCGACAACCAAAAATCACACGAAATTAAACTCCAGAACATTATAATCATGCAGCTCAGCTCAGCAAGTGAAATCGGACGGGCAGGTCTTGCCGCACTTGTTGAGCATGATGCTGAGATCGACGGGGAGGTTCACCCTAATGCCAAGCACATTCGCTTTAACGGCCGTGCAGAGGCAGACGGCAGCGTCGAGATCGGCGATCCCAGATAGCAGCGAGCAGCAATCGTTGGTGCCATGTCCGATCTTCGCATCGACCAGCCCGTTTAGCACGTTGGCGCACACTCTAAGCTTCAAGGTGTTGATCGGGCAACGGCCGTGCTCACCGTGCCCACCATGGTGTGATGGCGTCGGGACTGCAATGGGTGGAGTCGGGACGACCTGCTCGCCGGAGCAGTTGGGTGTGCAACCCTGCACAATGACGGCGAAGAGGAGGAGGCTAAGGGCAAGGAAGGGAGCGATGACCTTGGAAGCCATTGGTGTCTGGGATCGAATGAGCTAGTGTTACTCAGTGAATAAGTGTTCTTGGCTGCTATCTAGCTTGTGTCGCTTTGGGTTGATTTTTGCTTGGGGTGTCATCTGCTATTTATAGCTGAACTATAGTACGCTTGCTTGGTATAGATAGTTGCGTGCATGATGCATGGGTGATAATTGCTTGGTTTTCATGGATGGATTTGCATGCAAGCATGGGCCAGTAGTTGGCGAGAGATATGCAAGTTGAATTCTTAATTTCGATGAATAGAGCTATGCAGTCATGCACAGCACCAATCAAACAATCATGTCCAGTTGTACAATTTACACGATACTAGCAAGCTAGGTGAGTACCCATGCTTTTCTATGAATAGAAATTACATTATAATATCACCTAAAAAATAATATCAGCATCCTAGTCAAGGTATTCTACTTAATCAGTTTGTATCGTTGCGAAGGCATAACATCCCTCTATATATACAGTCCGCAAAATTTGTTACAGGACATCCAAAAAAGTGTAATTAACTAGGGACACCGCAAAAACGCGTTTATGCTATAGTATACTGTAAAAAGGTGGTAATTAGCTGTTAGACACCCATGGGACTATTTTATTATATTCAGAAGAATTGGAGAAAGAAACAACTATGAAAGTATAGTTTTACCCCATGAACCCAATCGAGCCTCACTCCCATGCTAGGATCCACCTGTCAGGGAATATTTTTTTCCTATTCTCTCTCCTTCTCTACTCATTCTTTTTTCTTCTTCCATGAAACAAGAGGAGGGCACTGGTGCTCCGATGATCAGGAGACGGCAACGTCAGCGATTGAACGTGTTCATTTTTTCTTTGCATCCGAGGAAAGTGGTGGCAAGTAGAGGGACTTTGAGAGGAGGCCAGAACAACGAAGGGAAAACCTCAGCTCTAGCTGGCAAGGGAGGTGACGGTGGCAGCTTGATATGGTGGCTAAAGGAAAGAGGAAACTAGGGGAATAGAGTCACCTCGACGAGGCAAAGCTGGTGGCGCGAGGGTTTTGCCGGCAAGGCTCCGGTGACGGAGATCGACCGACAGCCAGCATGGCGAAGATGGAGTTGTTGCAATGTCCAGCGGCGGCGTTGTTGCGCCCCGTGGAGGTCGAGATACCGGCGTGCTGCATCTGTTGGAAATGGAGTCGCCATGTTCGGCAATGGCGCCGACGGTTCCCGACGACCGCGGGCCTAGAGCCATTTCGTCTGGCGGCGGTGGTGGCGATGCTGTGTCCTATGGAGGTGCAGATACTGGCGTGCCGTGTCCGTCAGAGATGGGGTCGCCATGTCCGACGGCACTGACGGTTCGCGACGACAACGAACCTGAGGCATTGTGTTTGGCGGTGGTGCTAGGAATCTACGTCCCGATGACGATTTTTTTGTATTATTTTGAAATTATGAAAAAAAGGGATATGTATCAGAGTGTATCTAATATGTGTCTTTATCGGAGTACGTATCTGATACTGATACGTGAGGTTTGTGATGTATCCGTGCTTCACATACATTTAGTTGAGCCATGTGCAAACTTCTCTTTAATCTATGTTTCTCTCTATTTTTTCTGAAAATAATAAAATAATGTCATGAGAGACCAGCAGCTAATTATGAGTTTTTTGTGGTGCCCTACGGCAGATGTGTGGTCTTACGGTGTCCCTCAGCTAATTATATGCTTTTTACATGTCCTGCAACAAATTTGCCTACACATTCACTGCGTCAGTGCATCCCTCTCCGGAAAAGGTTGACTTGTAATCTCGCGTGTGTACCCTTTCATTGTATGTACTTACGTAATCATGATGAAGCCGAGACACCAGAAAACTTAGGTGGTGGCATAGGGCTGCTCGGGGATGGTGACTTGGTGGTCTTCTCGTGGGTGCGCAGAACTGATGGACTGGCTGCATAAGACCTAATTTGAGGCTTTCTTGTAAGATGGGACCTACTCTTAGTCTATGTTTGGCATCAGACGTTTCTAACCTCCACTCCTTGGTTTTCACGCAAATACCATATTATTTTGCAAAAATGATACTTTTTTTGGCAAAAATGTTCTATAAGAAACTTGCTTTAAAAATACCATATTAATCTATTTTCAAGATTATTTTGGTTAATTCTTAATTAATCATACACTAATGGATCACTTTATTTTGCGTGCGGGTTGGTGGAGTTCTCAATTTCCATCTCGGAACGCAACCTTAGTCTACTCAGGAACAACCATGTGTTCTACAGTCTACAACATAGCTAACTACACCGGGCAAGTCACCTATTCCCGGAACCATCTTCTTCTACGGGCTAGCTTCAGTAACCGGTCGAATTTTATATAACCGGGCAACGCCCTGAAGCCAGATCAACGCCCTGAAACTCTGATGCAAGGTCTATATTGGTGTGCGTGACACAGTTTGAGGACATGATCATCTTAGATACAGATATATGGATTGGTCTATTTTTTTGGCTCATGGATGAGAGAAAGCGAAAATGTAAACCATTAAAATATCTTCCGCATAACAATATATCTATATAGATAATGCAATGGGTTTTGAAGATTTGCATTCTCTCAACAAAAAGATCAACTTACAACAATCAAATTAAAGTGATTTAAGGATGATACAACCGCACATCAATCTGAAACAAAAAGGAGACTTATTCACGAGGGATCATGCAAACAAACCTCGACACCCAACAATCACACCAAAATAAACTCATGAGCATTATAAATGTGCAGCTCAGCAGGTGAAGTCAGACGGGCAGGACTTGCCACACTTGTTGAGGATTAGGCTGAGATCGACGGGAAGGTTGATCCTAATGCCAAGGACGTTGGCCTTCACGGCAGTGCAGAGGCAGACGGCGGCATCGAGATCGGCGATTCCAGACAGCAGCGAGCAGCAATCATCGGGGCCATGCCCGATCTTCACATCGACCAGCCTGTTGAGCACATTAGCGCACACTCTCAGCTTCAGGGCGTTGATCGGGCAACGCCCGTGCTCACCATGCCCGCCGTGGTGCAATGGCGTCGGCACTGCAATGGGTGGCGTCGGGACGACCTGCTCGCCGGAGCAGTTTGGTGTGCAGCCGCGCACAATGACGGCGAAGAGGAGGAGGCTAAGGGCAAGGATGGGAGCGACAACCGTGGAAGCCATTGGTATATCCGAGAGATCGAGTGAGCTATTGGTACTCAGTGACTCAGTGTTCTAGGCTGCTCTGGCTTGCGTCGCTTTTGGATGATTTGCTTGTGGTGTCGCCTGTCGCCTGGTATTTATAGATGAGCTCGCTTCGTATATGTAGTTGCATGCATGATGCATGTGTGAGATACCGAGATATGATAATTGCCAGTAGTTGTTGGCGAGAGACATGACACGTTAAATTCTTACTCCGTAATTATTTCGATGAATAGAGCTATGCAGTCATGCAGAGCACCAATTATAATCAAACAATCATGCCCGGTTGTACATTTTTCACGATATCATAATTTCTGGATCTATCAATATAATATTGTTCTTTCAGAGTTTCTTGGGTCTCGGATGTTATTCTCTCTTACTTATACTTGCACACTACGGGCCTGTTTGACACAGCTCCAGCTCTAGCTCCACCCCTCCTAGAGCTGGAGCTCAGCCAAACAGTTTCAGCTCCACCAAAATTGGGAGTGAAGCTGAGTGGAGTTCTCTCACAAAATGAATTAGAGTTGTAGAGTTGGGTTTAGGCAGCTCCACAACTCCACTCCAGACCCAACTTCTGGAGTTAAATTTAGGAGTTGGAGCTGTACCAAACAGGTAAGAAAGCTTATTTCTTCGTCCTAGGGAGTAATTAATAACTTCAGGGAGTATATATTTCTCCGTCCTTGGATACATTATTTCTCCGTCCTAGGGAGTATACTCCCTCCAGTTATAATAAATAGGAGTATATATAATGCATCCAAGCGTGTGCGACTTGCTGATCAGCTGGCTGGAAATTTAAATAAGGCATGCAAGTCATGACTGGTCTGAAGTCTGAACAAATCTGAAACGATTTTGTTATATATTTATCAATAAATTTTCTCCTAAAATTTATCAAACATACTATATAATTATAATAAAATCATGTAACTACAATTTTTTCATGATTTTAAACCATTGAATTTTTTTCAAGATTTGTGCAACTAGGAAGAAAAAAACATACAGCACGGGCATAGGTGAGGTGATTCGATCCGGTGACCTCCACTTTGTAAAAACAGCATGTTACCATGGGACTTTTTAAAGTTACATATACTTGCATTATATTTAAATGCAAGATACACTATATATAATGTTATATGATTATATTATATTTATACCTGTCAAATTATTGACAGAAAATTTATCAACAAATGTGTATAAACAGCCCCAATATGCTGAGACAATATGATTTATATGTCCACAATATAATGTGCTGACCATGCCCATTAATCTCTTTAATCATCCCGGTCTAGCCCATTAATTACCCACCAGTATTTGTTCAACAAAGTTACCTACCAGTAATTTATACCTACACTGTCTAATTTATTATCCTAAGAGAGTTTTGACGTAACCAAAAGTATCCGGCCGACCTGGCTACGTGGCTTATATTAGCGTGGTCATATATGTTGTATTGAGAAGCATTAAGTAAAACATGCACCATGAACTCTTTGCATGTTGTGTTTACAAATTCAAAATTAATAAATATGATGCTGTAGCAGTCTTGGACTTTCAATTTAGCACTTATTAAATTTAATTCCAAAATTCAAAACTAGTAATTAGAAAAATGTTCTTCATATGTACTTTGCGTTCAATCGTGTCCACTATCATAAATAAATCCAGAAGTAATGCAATGCCTCGATTTTCGTTCAACCGTTAAAACTATTTTAATGAAAATCATATGCTCAATAATTTGATTCTTTAAGTGTATCTAGGATCTAGTGCCATGATCTCAATTAAAAACTAATCTTTTTGAACCAAAATCTCAATTCTCAAGTAATTGATATGAAAAAAAAACTTATGGATGTTGAATTCAAATTCCCTTCGTAAGCTAGCTTTGTGTGCGTTTATTACTCTTTGATATTAAAGTCTTTTAGATAGCTAGACGTTGCCAGTGAGCATCCAAGGTTGTGTAGGCTTCGATTTCACCTCTGTGTTGGAAGAAAGCAAGAGTAAAATCGAGTAGTGTATTTGTGTAACCACGTAAGGTAATGGGTTGAAAGAGACCCAGCCTTTGTAGCCCCTCAATAGAGACGTAGGATTGGTAGATCCAAACTTCGGTAAATAAATCACGTGTCTCCTCTCTTGGTTTGTCCGTTATTGCCTTGTTCATATTGTGCTTAGATATATTTGAATGCTTAATTAATCTACTTGGTGATTTTATATCTTTCTTATATATCTTGTTTGTTACCTTTTGATTCATGTACATATTGTTTGTTTGAGCTAAAATTTCATAATTATTGTTTTACTCTCAGCTGTCGGACTTTCCGGTTCATATCGGCAACTTCGATTTGAATATAAAATTCCGATTGCTTATTATTACACTTCAAAGTTGTGATAACTTTTAGAAATGACTATTCAACCCCTCCTCTAAGTGAAAACAAGGTCCTTTTAAGAAAATGTTGCATAAAACTAAAATTTGACTTTCCTGCTTGAGTTGTTGGATCGCAACTCGTGGGTGAATCGAGATGGTATGTTGTATAATAACCCACACTTAGAACTTTCAAAAGTGTTTAAAATAAATGAATTGCCAAACAAACCCAACCTTCCTTTCAAGCTTGCATTTTACACATATTCCAGTAGTTCGCTGAGTACGAATGTACTCAATTCCCAATTGTTGTTGTTTGTCGTCCATTCTGAGTCGAGGTTGAAGATAACGAAGATTAGGGTATCATCCCTAGACTAAAGTCTTTGCCGTGGATTGGTAATCTAGCTACGCTAAGTTTCACATTTGTTGTTTTTGATTGAGGGTTGTATTTCAGGAGAAATTTGTATATGTACCAACATAAAAAACAGCTTCACTAAAATGCCATCACTGGAACGGGCTTGGATAAAATTCCACCCTTAAGCAGAGCGTCTTCACCATCCTGTGGACTATTTTGCCATTAGGATGCATGCTTCTTCCTCACTCCAACGCCTCTTCTTTTTGCCCTTCCAGTGCTCACCAGTGACCATGGTGTTTGCCCATTGTAGGAGACGCAACATTTCTGAGGTGGCTACTGGTGAGACATGTAGTTGGGATCCATCGGCAGCAGCAATGGCAAGGCGAGGGATGGCGTCCGTGCCGGGATGTGCAGCGGCGAGGCAAGGGATGGGTCTGACATCCGCAGTGGCGGCCACAAAGCAGTGCTGGCACCAAGATGGATACTGATTGTGAATATTTTGTGTTCTTGTTGTTCATCTTCTATAATGGGGATTAGGGGAGCATGATCTCAGAGGGGACCGCTCAAAGCATGGGCTCAATTCATCAAGCCAATGCTTTGAGCAGCTCCCTTTTTTTTGGACTTGGGGGAACATACCAGTTCTTGTTCTAAACTTCAGCACTAGTGAGTCCCCGTCATCCATGCTGAAAATCCAGAGCTGGTTGGGGACCCTCCATTGGGCCCTTCCTAACCGGGATTGACCCTCTTTGTAGCTTATAGACATATGATCATATCAGATAAAGATTTGCAGATCGATCTATTTTTATGCATGCATGGTGAGAGAAAGTGGACACGTAGTAAACCAATAAAATATATTCTCGATAACAATATATATAGCAGGTTTTACATATTACAATCTCACAAAAAAACCAGCTTAATTACAATAATCATGTGATTCAAGGTTGATACAAATGCAGATCGATTAGCAAACAGACATGATCATATCAAATACGAATCTATAAATCGATCTTTTTTATGCGTGCAGGGCTGAGAGAAAACGAACATGTAAGCCATTAAAATTATCTCGAGATAACAATATATATAATGGATTTTAGAAAGAAAAAACGACTTACAACAATGAAATTAAAGTGATTCAAGGATGATAAAACCGCACATCAATCTGCAAACCCGACAAGAGACTTACTCACGGGGAACAATAGCCAACAACCACAATAGCGAACAACCACACCAAATTAAACTCTGGAATATTATAACTGTGCCGCTTAGCAGGTGAAATCGGTCGGATAGGTCTTGCCACACTTGTTGAGGATGAGTCCGAGATCAACTGGGAGGTTGACCCTAATGCCAAGCACATTGGCCTTCACGGCGGTGCAAAGGCAGATGGCAGCATCGAGATCGGCGATCCCTGACAGCAACGAGCAGCAGTCATCGGGGCCGTACCCAATCTTCACATCGACCAGCCCTTTAGCACGTTGGCGCACACTCTCAGCTTCAGGGCGTTGATCGGGCAACGCCCGTGATCACTGTGCCCACCAGGGTGCAATGGCGCCGGCACTGCTTCGGGTGGCGTAGGGATGACCTTCTCACTAGAGCAGTTGGGTGTGCAGCCGTGTGCGGTGACAGCAAAGAGGAAAGGGCAAGGAAAGAAGCAACGACCTTGGAAGCCATAATTTTGTCTGAAATCGAATGAGCCGGTGGTAATCAGTCACTCAGTGTTCTAGACTGCTCTAGCTTGTGTCAGTTTGGGATGGTTTGCTTGTGGGTTTTCGTCTGATATTTATAGGTGAGCTATAGCTTGCTATAGTTTAGTTGCACGCAAGTTGCTTGTGTAATAGTTCCTTTGTTTTCCTGGATGGATTTGCATGCAAGCATGGACCAGTAGTTGGTGGGATATATGACAAGTTAAATTCTTAATTCGATGAAATGAATTATGCAGTCATGCAGAGCACCAATCGAACAATCATGTCCAGTAGTACATTTTACGCGATACTAGCTAGTTGAGTATTCGTGCTTTGCTATGGATAAAAAATATATTATAATATCACCTGAAATAAAGAATATCTACATTCTAGCCAAAGGTCTCTATTTAGCCAGTTTGCTTCATTGTGAAGGCATAGCATCGCTCTATACAGTCTCCATTTAATGACCTGTAATCCCACGGGAAGGTCCATGCACTCTCTCGCTGCATGACTCACGGAACCACAATGAAGCCGATACACTCGAAAACCTAGGCGGTGGCACAGGGTTGCTTGGGGACGGTGACTTGGTCTACTCGTGGGTGTGTGGAACTGATGGCCTAGCTGCACGGGAACTGATTCAAGGCTCTGTTGTAAGATGGGCCCAAATGTTAGTCTTCTTGGGAACAACCATGTGTATTGTGTTCTATAGCATAGCTAAGGTGGTGTTTGGATTCAGGGACTTAACTTTAGTCCCTATATTTAAACACTAATTTAGAGTATTAAATATAGACTACTTACAAAATTAATTACATAAATAAAAGCTAATTTGCGAGATAAATTTTTTAAGCCTAATTAATCTATAATTAGAGAATATTTACTGTAGCATCACATAGGCTAATCATGAATTAATTAGGCTCAATAGATTCGTCTCGCGAATTAGTTCAAGATTATGGATGGGTTTCATTAATAGTCTACGTTTAATATTTATTATTAGTGTCCAAACATCCGATGTTTGATACGTGGTCTATTCCGAGAAGTGACACGAAGTCACATTCTAAGTGGTCGGCTGTGGAAACTCCTCGATAGCCCGGGAAAGGCTATTGTGGCATTTTTATAGGCCTGAGGGAGGAGACATGTCCCATGGGCCTTATGTCCTCGTCCGACGCGGTGCACTGCCAAGCCTGACAATCGCATTTGTTACGAATTACCTCGAGATGTCCCGTTGCTACAGTCCTTTTCTAAAAGTCATATTTTCACACTAGCTCAGCAGGAATAACAAGACTTGGCAAGTGAGCCCGGCGTAACGTCCCACATATAGTTGCCTCATCGGCTATACCGATGCGGGGCTCAAAGGGCAAAAAGAGTACTCATGATTGTAAATAGTAGATTATGTCATGCAGCGGAGAAATCAAGAGGGCAACAGGAGGTATATAAGCCTCACCGAAGCTTGATACATAGGTTAGACTCCAGATCCAGAAGGAACTAAATTTCTCCAGGTAGAGAACTTTGTAATGCTTGATCGACATAGTGATACAAACATGAATAGGATTGTTATTCTCCAAGAGGTCTAAGCCTGTAAACATTTTCTGTGTTGACTTAGCTCCGGAGCAGGTCCAAGCATACCAAGGATCCCAAAACCCCTCCTCGACCGGGATCGTTTGTTTCCCATGTTTGTCAAATTAGTTTGTTTTTCCGACAAATAATAATATATATTTTCCATAAAATGTCTTACCTATAATTTTACTGCAGAGATTATTCATATTAAATAGATTTTATATGTGGCAATCTATTTCTATTTCATTGATTTTTTAATAATAAGTTTAATGGGTAATTTGCACAACTCCAATAGGAATAGGTGGTGTAGGATATTTTCTGTTACAACCATTACCTTCCAATAGGAGTAGGAGTATTTTTTTTTTCGTGACCAGCATTGTGTTAATATTATTATTCTTTTCACGTGCACCGTACCCTCTAAATTTTAATCCTGTTTTCACTACTGCTGCTTGTCTGGTTGTAGCGTAAGGGATGACCTTATGGCCGAACTACTGCTCGCAAAGCTGCAATGCATCCATCTGAACCATCTTTTTCTGAGGGCTAGCTTGAGGGAATGGGAATGCCACCAACGGGCTGGACATACTTGTGCCGAAACGACTACGTAGTTAGGCCTGAACCGCTGTGATAAAATTCGACCGGTCATATACATTACAACAATAATTGCAGGACCGTCTATACTTGGGTGCAAGGTCGACATTGGTGTGCACGACACAGTTTGAAGACATGATCATATCATATACAGATCTACATATCAATCTATTTTTTTCATGCATGGGTCAACATATTTTAGTTGCTTACATTTCATCTTTATCTCACCCATGTGGACCTATTAATTTGATCTGTTGATCTTTATCTTCATATCGACCAGCCCGTTTAGCACGTTGATGCACACTCTCAGCTTCAGGGCGTTGATCGGGCAACGGCCATGCTCATCGTGCTGGCCATGGTGCGACTGCACTGGCACTGCAACGGGTGTTGCCGGGACAGCCTGCTCGCCGGGGCAGTTGGGTGTGCAACCGTGTGCTACCACAGCAAAGAGGAGGAGGCTAAGGGCCAGAAAGGGAGCGACGACCGTGGAAGCCATTGAGCTGGGATCGAGTGAGCTACTAGTAGTCAGTGATCACTCAAGAGCTGGCTTATGGCTGCTCTATCTTGTGTGGCTTAGGAACGGTTTGCTTCTGGTGTTTGGGTGTGCGTCTGCTATTTATAGATGAGCTAGCTTGCTATAGGTAGTTGCTTGCATGATGCATGCATGTGTGACATGACAGTACGTTGCTTGGTTTTCCTGGATGGATTTGCATGCATCTGCCTGCATGGGTCGGTTGGTTCTTCGAGTTGGCAAGATAATTTCTTAATTGCAACGTTGAATTTTGGCATGCAGTCATGCAGAGCACCAATTAACCAATCATCTCCAATTCACCAGTTGTCCATTTTATCACAATTTCTTAATATATTACATGATTACATAGTAATATACTCCCTTCATTCCAAATTGATCTGCTTATAGTTTTTTTTGAGATTATTACTAAATGATCTATATATTTGTGTTCATTTATTAAGTCTATTCGTTATTTGTGCATTAGAGTAAATGGACATTGATGCATGCATCCATGCACACAAGTATTTATAACCCACATGTAATATCTTGATTTGCTATTGGCTAGGAAATAGTGGGGATGGTGCATATATGGAGTTTGTTGCTAAAGTAAATATAGTATAAGAGAGTTATTAGCTTTTCTTGGTCTTTGTGTACCTGTGAAATATTTAGATCAATTTGGAATGGAGGGAGTATTAGCTAGTAGTATTTATTTTCCGTAGTTACATGGATTACATAGAAGTTGAACCAAACTGCGATGTATTATGCTGACGAGAGTCTACTGATTACGCAGCAACTTATCTGGCTTCCAAGAGATGAGCTACCCAGCCAAACCTCGTTTCAATATGAATATCCTATATGTCGGTAAACTTATTTTGTCCACTTTCAGACTCAATAAAAGACACCTCGTTTCGACTTTCGAGCTAAGAGTAATTGATATTTTATTGGAAGCTGCACAGGTATCAGATGTTGCATAAGAATCAGAAAAGACTCCATAAATGCTCCACCAAGATAACCTCACTAAGGCCTACCTATGATGGGCAGAAGTACCTCGCCTCTAACGGGCTAAACTAAAGCCCACTCTAGATAAGGCCCCACGGGCACAGCTCGTCACAGCTAAGAACTTAATTGTGACGGGCCCATTTGTGAACCCGATAAAGAACACCTCTAACAAGCCCACATATAGGCCATCATAGGTGACAACACACCTGTAGGGGTTTATAGACATAATCCGTCGAAGATGAGGACAGTCATCTCTAACGGTTCCCTTTTTTACCCATCACAGATGAAAACCACCGAACAATACCCATATCACTCTCCCACCCACTCATTTTCTTCTCTCTTTCACTCTCTCTCTCTCTCCCTCTCTCCCTCTCTCTCTCATTTCCTTCCACCAAGATCGGATCCAATGCACCGGCCTTAGCCTCCAACCCCGAGCTCCTGTCGCCACCGCGACCTCCACCTCCCCCTCCCCGAGCACGGGTCCTCATTGCTTCCATCCACGAGCGCCCGTCACTGTCGCCTCCACCTCTGCCCCCAACTTCTATTGATTGCCGCCTCAATCCACGAGCACCCACCACCGCGGACTCCACCTCCATTCCCAAGCTCGGGCTGCCTCCGCCTCCATACACGAGCACCTACCACCATGGCCTTCACTTCTGCCCTCGAGCTCCGGTCATTTCCACTTCCATCAATGATCGTCCGCCACTAAGGCCTAGACCTCTTCCCCCAAGATCAGGTGACCGTCGCCTCCATCCACAAGTGCCAACCCCCTCTGCCTCTGCCTCCACCCCCACATCCATCCACAAGCACCCACCACCGTGCCCTCACTACAACAAAACAACCCAAAGGAGACATCTTATTTGTAAGATAGAGACGTTTTATTTCGTCTCCCACAGATAACTGAGACGCTTTTATAAAGCGTCGTAGGATCGTCTCTGTTTGCACCGTCTCAAAATTATGGAGACGCTTTTTAAAGCGTACCTATATTATTTAAGACGTTGCTAGAGACGTGTAAATTGCATCTCTATAAAATATAGAGACGCTTTTATATAGGCACGCACATCTTAATATATTTGATATTAATGCTTTCATCTGGGCTCGAACACAACACCTGCAGGTTACAAAGTTCATGCACTAACCAAGTCATTAACGTGACAATCTTGAAGGTAAATAGATAGTTTTTTTTATATTGCAACTCTGCAAACATGCGTCCTGTAGCAGTTCTCTTCTTTTTTAATCTAAGACTGAATATTAAATATTTATTTTTTTTGGTCCAAATAATTATAATATTATTATAATGGTATTTGATGATGACGATTAGGATCAGTGTGTTTATTTTCTTCTTTCTCTATATAAATAATTATATATTATCTAATAACGATGACACGGATATAATAAAAACGTCTCAAAACTCATTTCTACACATGAGATGTTCCAAAAACGTCTCAATATTCATCTCTAAACGATTTAATTTTGTGCTAACCTGTAAAGCGTCTTAAACTATGTCCTCAACTAATAAAGTGTCTCAAACATCGTCCCTATTTTAATTTCATTTATAAAAAAGAGACGACTTATAGAATGACTTAAGTGAAACGTCTTAAAACAATGGTTTTGTTGTAGTGCCTCCCCCTCCATCCCTGAGCTCAGGTCATCGCCGCCTCCATCCACAAGTGCACACCATCGAGCCATAGTCATTGCCCCCCTCTGGTCCGAGCGTCTACCGCTGTCTCTTCATCTCCTCCGCAACCGCGCCAGTCACCGCCTCAAGGACAAGCATGACAAGCATGGTGGAAGGCGACTCACCACCATGGCAATGGCACTAAGATCCATTGCTTGCAAGTTCTTTTTCACCCAAGTACTTTTGCATGTAGTTCACTTGCTGCTTCATGTAGTTCATGTTGTTCACATTGTTGCCGCAGTGATGATTCCAATCCCTGTGGTTCTATTTGATTGTGGTGATTGAGATTCAAGGTTTTGTTTTTTAATTGGGACAAATGCGATGGGGACGAGAGGGATTGTGATGATTTTTGTGATTTGTGAATGCCTAATGTGATCTGTGATATCCTGAATGAGTGTGATAGCATCCTAGGTGGATGATATTTTCTTTTCCCATTTTCCACACTAGTGATGGGTCCTTACTATAACCTATTATAGATAAAGGTACCAGTAACAGGTTAAAATATATAGCCGTTAGAAATGACTCTCACATATGACGGGTTTTGGTTGGGGCCCGTTAAAGGTAACTCCTAAGTCCGAGAGATCTTCACCTATAACAGGTGACTCAGTCATGACTAACCACTAATCTCTTACTAGGGCTAAGCATGTCAGAGGTGATGATATGAGCCCAATGGTGACCTGACCTGTTGCATGTGTGCTTGTTTTCACACCCAACTAGGAGCGTTATTCTTAGTAGAACTACCATTATACTCTATCCATTAGAGAATATTTGTTCAATTGAAAAACTCATGTACGAGAGAATGCTAAAGACTGCATATTGTCTTACATCCTCTTGGGCCTCCTAGTTAATGCATTTGCTTGGGCTTGTTGTGTGGATTAGTTAAATATTATGGTTCTGTGATTGCTCGTGTGATGGATCGTAGTTCAGGACGCTTTGGGTCGTTCTCACCCTCACCACTTGGTTTACGCCAGTGCTCCTTTCTTACACTTGCTTTAAACCTACTATCGTGGAGATCGGGCCACCCCTTGTGAGTGAGTTCGTGTTGTCTTTTGACAGGTCTACTGGTTGCGATATAGCCATGTGGACCATCTTCTTTTGAGGGCTATCGTGAGTAACTCATTCTGGATAGGGTGGAATGGGAATCTCACCAATAGGCTGCACATACTTGTGTCAAAATGACTTTTTTGTTAGGCCCGTATGTGGGCCAGTTTGATGAAATTCGATCGGTCACCTCGTAGAATTTCAACATCGTCTTTTCTCCCAGTACCAGTAACTGGATTAGCCCTGCCAGCTAAAAACTGTATGGAATAAATGAAATACAGTCAGAAAAATGGCTCCTAATGTGTCAACGATAGGAAATTTCCATCATAACTAGCTCGTCGGAGAAAAGGAAATTTGCCTGGTGCGTACACGTCAAGGAAATAATTGTCCTGACGTGGAATGGACAGTCTGCGATAGTTGCATATCACTGATAGGTTTGGCGGTCAGAGATATTGGAATATTTTTTTATGGGTACGACCATCAGGAAAATAAGACACCACACCTCGCTAGATAGCTGTATCCATGTCACTAAAAGCAGCGGTCGTCAGGGCAAATCTAGTTTCTGATACTGTGATCAGGTGCATGGTCCATATCAATGTGCGTAATGCAGTTTAATTTGAAGATCGATCAATTTTTATGCTTGCATGTGTGAGAGAAAACGAACATGTAAGCCATTAAAATATCTCAGGGTAACAATATATAACGTGTTTTACATATTACAATCTCTGAAAAAGTAATCAACTTACAACAATCAAATTAAAGTGATTCATGTGGATGATAAAACAACCGCATATCAATCTGCAAAACAGACAGGAGACTTATTCACGAGGAATCGTACAAACGGCCACAATAACCAACAACCACACCAAATTAAACTCTGGAACATTATAACTGTGTAGCTTAGCAGGTGAAATCGGACGGGCATGTCTTGCCACACTTGTTAAGGATGAGGCTGAGGTCGACTGGTAGGTTGACCCTAATACCAAGTACGTTGGCCTTCACGGCGGTGCAGAGGCAGACGGCAGCGTCGATATCGGCGATCCCTGATAGCAGCGAGCAGCAGTCGTCGGGGCCGTGCCCGATCTCCACATCGACCAGCCCCTTGAGCACGTTGGCGCACACTCTCAGCTTCAAAGCGTCCATCGGGCAACGGCCATGCCCACCGTTCTTGCCATGATGCGTGGGCGTCGGGACAACCTGCTCGCCGGGGCAGTTGGGTGTGCAACCGTTAGCTATGACAGCAAGGAGGAGGAGGCTAAGGGCAATGAAGGGAGCGACCACCTTGGAAGCCATTGATCTGAGATCGAGTGAGCTGCTAGTAGTTAGTGATTGCACTCAAGTTGCCTTGGACAATTTGCTTGGGCTGTTTGGACGCGCGCCTGCTAGTTATAGGTGAGACAGTATAGTTGCTTAGCTTGGTATAGGTAGTTGCATGCATGATGCATGTGCGATAGTTTGCTTGGTTTTCCTGGATGGAATTGCATGCATTAGCATGCTAGCTGCATAGGCCAGTTGTTCAGAGTTGACAAGATAATTTCTTAATTCCAACGTTGAATTGGGTCATGCAGAGCACCAATCAACAAATCTTGCCCGGTTCACAAGTTGTCCATTTTACGCGATATCACAATTTCTCAACCAATTAGTATTGTTTTTTCAGTGTTTTCTGGATCCTCAGAGTTTAATCTCCATTGGTTATATACTCACACACTACGAGGACGTTTTGGAACGATTTATATAATTTTATACTCCCTCAGTCATGCATGCAAGCGTGTGCGACGAGTTGATCAGCTGGCTGGAAAATTTATACATAATGCATGCAAGTCATGACCGATCTGAACTGTTTACTCTGAGCAAATCTGACGTCTGAAAGGGAGAAATGAGAACAAGCTGCCAGATAGCTGGAACTCCCCACCGCGGCATTAGACAAACATGGCAAGCGAGCAATATGATTTTATCTCCATGTTATAATGCGCTGAGCATGCCTTTGAATCAAAGGATTTATGTAAGGAATTTCATAAGATTCAAATCCTATAGGAAAATTTTCTATTTGGCCCATTGATTCAAAGGATTAAAACTTTCCAAATCATATGAAATTCCTATGGAATGACACATTGCATGTATATTTTGGAGGAAACTTAGCAAGAGGTCTAACCTCTTGAAAAATTTCCTTTGAGTCTATCTCTCTTATCCGATTCCTGTGTTTTTCCTATGGTCCAATCAAACGATCATTCCTGTGTTTTTTCCTATGTTTTGCAATCATCTATTTTATACTTTAATTCATGTCAGAATCATGTATTTTTCCTATTTCTCCACTTTTTTTAACCCTGGGATTCAAAAGGGCCCTAATGATGAGACATAGTCCTGATCTTTCGATAGATACTGATAAGTCGTTTGTGGAGAACTCATCATTGATGTAGGATCGAACAACAAGAACTAAGGTCCTGTTTGTTTCAGCTTAGGATTATTATAATCTGGATTATTAAGAGTAAGCTGAAACAAACAAGTAGATTATTATGATAGATTATTATAATCTATAAGCCATATTACTATAATCTAATAATCTCCTCTGGAGGAGCTTTTTTCAGATTATTGGGTGGCTAAAGTCCAACTACCATTAGATGCCTTCAATAATCCAGAGAAACAAATAGCTCACAGCTTATTCTATGTCAGCTTATTATAATCCAACTTAGAGTAATCTGATTTAATAATCTAGATTACAATAATCTTAAGCTGAAACAAACGGGGCCTAAGCCAACCATAAGAGGGTGAATAGTTGTAGTACCCAAAACCAAAACTTTTAGTGGAATTAAAGATACCCTCGAATCCAATGTAGATCGGTCTGACCGGGGTTAATCCGCCGTGCCTATGCTGCCGGTCTAACCGGTGTTGATCGCCCGGTCTAACCGCCCTACAATTGCCTCTACCTCCTGTCGCCGCCGTCGGTCTGACCACCGTATACCTACCGGTTTGACCGGTGCGATGCCATCGGTCTGACCACCGGTGTCCCGCCGGTTGGACCGTCGAACCCGAGCAAACACAAATCAAAGATCTCATAAAGTAGATTGAAACTTTATTACTTCTCTCTATGTTTACAAAGTGCAACAACAGCACTCCTCACGAAAATATTGACTAAACATGAAACCCAAACTTTTCTCTCAACTCAACTCTCTCTAAAACGATATCGGGAGGCCGCACCCTCTCTCTCTATTTATACCCAAACTTGTACAAGAAGTCCAATTGTACCAAATTTGGACTCCCTCCAAATTCGACTCCGTATCCCATACTCACACAATATCTCCATCGTATGACAAATGGAATCTTCACCAACCACGTGCATTAATATTTAGCCTAAGCATCCCGCACGATATCCTGATCGTCCGGACGTCATATTCTCATAAATTGACTCCCGATCCATCACCGGCAACACTCTCCCAAGGCATGAAGACCACCTACACATGCATCAACCAAGAAACCATATCCGAGCACAAGTTCTCACCAACTTGACTCATTGTTAATAAACAACAATACTACATACACATAGTATCCATATAGAAGTCATAAACATGAATTATCTACGGATATCCAACAAATCAACCCGAATCCGAAACCGACATAGAGTTGGCCAGTCAGACCACGTGCTGGCCGATCTGACCACACGATACATGCCGGTCTGACCGGCAACCACTACCCGGTCTGACCGGACCCGCTCAATCAGTAGTCTTTGTTCATCACCTGCAAATCCAATCATCTCCAAAACCACTTTGCCAATAATCTCCAAATATCAAAACCAATAATCTCATATGCCAATTATTCATCACAAAATAAGCATTAGCAGGGTCCTTTATGTATACAAAGTTTCGTTAGAATCACCGCTATTTAGTTCGATCTTTTTTACCTTGTACTCCCTCCGTCCCAAAATATAAGAACGTAGGATCGGATAGGACATTTCCTAGTAGTACGAATTTGGACAGACATCTGGTCCTAGATTCTTATACTTCGGGACGAAGGGAGTATTTTTTTTTCAATGCTTTTCATTAGTTAAATGACATGTAAGAAAATGAGTAAACATTCCCTCCGTGGGAAAAAAATCCATATCCTCTTTTAATGGGCCTATATATATATATGTCCTTTTCCTTTGGCGTCGTTAGTGTCTATGATTTCTCTTTTGCCCTCCTTCTATACCAAATCTAGGTAATTCATTTGGCCATTTTCATTCTTAGTGGAAAATATAAAACATTTATAAGGCACACCTTTTGGGTTTAGCCTATGATATAATTACGAAGTCCAATACCTAAAAACTGACTTTGACGTGGTTTGTTTAGAAAATTCCAAACAGCTTAGGAGGAAGACCGAAGTGTTCTTCTTAATCAGCAGCTAAGTCTGTTTGAAGTTAATGTTGTCAGGAGACCCGAATCTGACTCCAAACCATGTATCTCTTGCCTTCTATGGCTCAATAATGGCATGGTGGTGTTGGAGTAGACTTGAGGAAGGCCGTGATTTGGTCCCCAACCAACTTCACTGATCATAAATGTAAATGTATTCCATGAAGACGCTCCCCATTTCTTCACCCATGCAAGGGTTTCTTCAAATGACAAAACATAAAATTCATGGTGTACATAGTATGTTTTGTTCGAATATTGTCAGCGTTCTGGATATTGGATACCCTATATATAGTATTTACCTCGCAAGACCACTGTAGACCAAGTCCAATACAGAAACAAACCTAGATAAAGTCTGGAATAGATAAGGAAGGATTCCTAGATAATAAATGAAATACATAGGCCTACTTGCGCTGCTTGGACTACTCGGATCATACTTTTTTCCCTAGTTCTACTTGGACAAACGGGCAACTGAGGGTATAAATACCAGGCACGTAAGTGAGGAGTAGGACAAGTCAAAACCCATGAGAGAAACTAAGACAACATATAACACCTCCGATCTCGTCGAGTCAACACCCAAAGAAGTCGATAACAACTAGTCGCCAACCACTATGCCCAAGCTCTGCACCGATATACTAGCATACTAGATTAGGTTTTTTTTCCTCCTCATTATTCTCATGAGGATGATATATATAATACACTAGCTCCGGTCACCAAAAGTTGGGCTATTACCCATCTTGGTGTGCTGGATCAGTATAAAAATCCTTGTTGCCTTGCGTTCCATTATCTAAACTAAATTGGATAGAGAATTTTGCATCATAATTAGGGTTCCAAAGAATGATTTATTTGAGACCGTCGCACAAGATCATAGATACACGCACAGAACCAGAAAAATTTTGACACTAGGGTATTATTTTGTAAAATAGTTTTTGACAACTAAGCTAAAACCTGGTGTTACAAACTCATTAATATTGTTTTTTAAAAAAATAGACAATAAGGTTCTATAAATATCATAGTATTTATTGGGTTGTCTTTTCGTTTTTTTCCTCAATAACACCGAATTTCATGGCAGAAAACTAATGTGATAACGAGCGGGTAGTAATTAAGGTCGTTTTTTTTTAAAAAAAAGAACTTTAAGGATGTTCTAACAAAATATCGGCTCATTCTGTCTCGACGATGTTCACAGCTAGGGGTGGAGATAGTCACTACAAAACCGTTTTTACTCCTAGTTGGGAACCCCTATAGTCCCGATTTTCCAACCGGTGTTGAAATTATTAACACATAATAATTTAATTTATTCCATAAATAAATCATGACATTGCATATGTAAACTAGCATGAACATATCATAAGATCTACATATGTAAACTAGATAGTATAGCATGAACAGATCAAATATGCGTAACATAGTGAGCACGTACCAAGGGTACCGGAAGACCAGTTGCACAGCAGGAATTACTCGCGGTTGCGGGCGTTGACAAAGGCGTGCATCACGCGAGCAAACAGAAAGACGAGCCGTCGTGAACGAATAGGGAGCAGTCGTGCGAAGCGCTTCCCAAAAACCTTATTGCCGCCTTCTCCCGGTGCAGGACGTGGAAGGCAGAGGTTCCGGAGACATGCTATCCCGATCGCCGCTGCATGCCGGCGAGCGGAATGGAGTAGTCTACAAGCGACGGCGCAGTACAGAGTAGGAGGCAAACCCTAGATTGATTTCACGTGTGTTGCGTGGAGGCGGCGGCTCGGTTTATATAGAGAAAGGTCGCTTGATCTCCACTCCGCGTAACCGAACCGGATAAGTCACGCGTAACTTATTCGAACTCCACGCCGTTTTCACGCAACGGATTTTTCTAAATTTCCCGCAGCAAAACAAAACTGCAAAAGAAGGCCGCATCTGCGCAAGGGTGAGGAACCAATTTTGTGGACCATTCGACGCGTACGTTGTGCCGCCCGCCCCGCCAGGCGAGGCGAGCGAGCACGCGTGTATTCCCCCTGTTCTCTCCACCTCACATGCTTCAAGTGGCTAGGAGGGCATCCTCCCTTTTAAGGAGGTCCTCCTCTCCTAGAATAAGCAAGGTGATACTAAACTCCCATGCATGCCATCCCATGAGGTGGGCTTTTGTGATTTTCAAAATAATTAATCTTCGAGTGGGATAAGGCCCATCTATTAATTCCAACAACCGGGACTACGAATCTGGGACTAAAAATGCGCATCTTTAGTCCGGGGTGAAATAACCGGGAGTAAAGTTCAATCTTTAGTCCCGGTTGGTGTTACCAACCGGGACTAAAGAGAGCATAGGCAGTCCCCGTCGGTCCCCATTTCTTTTTTTTTTCATTGTTTCTTTGCTAATTGAAAGAGTTAATCCCTTTATTTTCTCCCAAATCGAGTGCCATGCATATCCTCAAAGCAAACCCCAAATCCCCAAATCAAAGTAATATCCCAAATCATTCACATCACAAATCCAAAGTTACTTTATACACATAAATCAAATACATCACAAATCCTAAAAAAATTACACACAAATCAAATACATCTAAGATCCATGCAATGAATCACAAGTTGTACAAAAAAAGAAATTATACATCTTAGGGAATCACAAATTATCAAAAAAAAAAAGAATGGACGCTGTCGGCTGCCACGGCCGCCGCCTGCGGCCCCGTCGCCGCCGCCGGGCATGACCCCGCTTGCCGCCACTCGCCACACCTGACCGCGGCCCCACCTGCCCGCCGCTGCCGATCGCCGGATGGGAGGGGAGGAGGGGGAGGAGAAGGGAGGAGGAATGGGAGGAGGGGGGAGGAGGAGGAAGGGGATCTGAGGGGTTAGGAGCAGAGGGGATGAGATCGATCCAATCTTATCTAAATATCTCGGTGAGGAAGAAAGCCCGTCTGGGACTTAACCGATCAGAGATGGGAGAGAAATATTTACTCCCGGTTGGTAACTTCAACCGGGACTAAAGATAGATTTTTAGTCCTGGTTGGTATTACTAACTGAAAATAAAGATCTAAATGATCTTTACTCTCGGTTGGTACTACCAGCCAGGACTAAAGTGGTAATCTTTAGTCCCGGTTAGTAGTATCAACCAGGATTAAAGATCCTCAGCCCCCTGACACAAGCCTCTGACAGGGGATGAACCGGTACTAAAAAAAAAAAAATTTAACCGGGACTAAAAACAATATTTAGCCCCGGTTCTTTTTAGAACCGGAAATATTGTGGAAATCAGCCGACCCAGCAAAGATCATTTCTCCAGTAGTGAGTGTATATTAATTTGGGGGGTGCCCAGGAACCCGGTCAAGAAATTTTTTAGCTATACCCTTAACTATTTTCATCATGTATGCACCCCTCAATACAAATTTAGGCACCCGCATCATCTTAAACTCGATCTAAAGTAGAGTAAATTAAGCAAGTGGCACCACCCTCTATTTCGCTCTATCTCCACCTCACAGCAGCCCCAAATGCTGTATATACAAAGGCGGAAGGGGTTACTATACTGTTGTATTGGCTACAATTAATTATCTTAATTCACTACACCGAATCGTTAAGTTATCTCTATTCTATTAATTTCAAATCAAGTACGTATTCATCCCGTCCCGTGCATGTATTGACAAATGATAAATCGTGTGCTGAAAAGCGGCGGAGGCGCGGGAGGTAGGCACCGGCGCCGCCTCCTCTCGCCAATCGATCGACGTACGGCGGTCATTCACCATAAAATGATTACACATGCCGTACTCTAGCTACTTGACACTTCACCTACCCAGGGCAACGATGCCGAATGGGTTGTCCACTTAATGCGCCTAGGCTCATTTTCGTGATGGGCCTAGGTTCGTGGAAATTAGGGCTGCCAGATGAATGTATTTCAATTTATGCATCCATATTTCGTACTCCCTGGGCTCCGTTAAAAAAAACAACTTTTGTATATATCTGGATTCATATATATAGAAGTTGGCATTTTTTTTGACGAAATAAAAGTACTAGTAACATATACTAACTAATAGATATAAAAAGATATCGTAAATATATGCATTTTATGCCACCTATATATTAGTTTTCAAATTCAATTTCATTGTGTTTCAGCAGAAATCAACAGGGAAAAAATAATATGATAGTTTTAAAAGTACAATTTTGCTAGATTTTTCTCTTTTTAGGCCAGCCATATCTAATACTCCCTCCGGTTCTATATTAATTGACGTTTTAGACAAGGTTAAAATCAAAGTTTTATAACTTTGACCATCAATAACTTTAAAAATATTTAGTTTAAAGAAACTAAAACAATATATATAGATTTGTCTTTTAAAGCACTATAATAAAAGTAAATATGCATTTATTTATTATATATATTATAGTAGAAAAATAAGGTCAAAGAGATATCTTGTAGACCATGTCATTGTTCAAAACGTCAATTAAAATAGAACCGGAGGGAGTAATGTGTCAGTATAACTTATTAGGTATACCTATTGTACTTGGATTCGTATCTACCATAATATACTGCAAATCCAATATTATATGGAAAATCATATTAAAATAGCCTATCAACATAATGAATCTAAGAGGAATTTTTATAGAAGCTTACACTTACAAGTAAAATTATTTTTATTTTATTACTATTATTGTGACATTTATTAGTTAGCACGTGTGATAAATGTATCTTAAACTTGTGTACAAATAATATTTTTGCCGGTAATTATCGATAAGTTCTATCTCACCATGATATAGATACAGCCATACATATAAGTCGTGCTTTCCTATGCGGGCATGGAAAACAAAGAAATTATATCAACGTGTGAGCCATGATAATATGAATAGACTAAATTTCACGGAACTACATATATTTTAATCAAATTATCGTAAAACTAGATATTTAAGACGTGGTATGATAAACTACAGGTTTAGTGATTAATTTAGTTTTTTTTTTAAAAATAAATATTCAAGACTAAATATTATGAAATTACATACTTAATATTGAAGTGATCACAAACTATATATTCTAAATTTTAAATTCGTACCACTATCTTCACGCGTTAAAGCTATCAACATTCTAGTTTTGTGATAAATTGGTACAAAAATTATAATTTTGTGATAAATTTTCTATTTAATCTTTATTTATGTGACACTTCATTCTAAATCTGTAGTTTTGTGAGAAATTTCAAGCTAATTAAGTCTGTAGTAGTTTTGCGATCCTTTAATTAAATATATGTAATTTTGTGAGATTTACTGATAAAAACGATCTAATATATATAAGATGGGTATTACAAGTTAGAATAACCAGGTGGTCAAGGACGGTAGAACTGGACATACATCGATCGAGTACTGCCTGCAAACAGACGCGAGACGCTTATTCAACTCAACAGCGTCAACAGACAGACATTGCACGAAACTAAACTCGTCTTATTGAGACACATAAACTCTAGTGAATATTGTTGCAGCTCAAATAATTAGCAGGTGAAACCGGACGGGTAGTTCTTGCCGCACTTGTTGAGGATGATGCTGAGGTCGACGGGCAGGTTGAGGTTGATGAGGCCGAGCACGTTAGCCTTCAGAGCGGTGCAGAGGCAGACGGCGGCGTCGAGGTCGGCGATACCGGCCAGCAGCGGGCAGCAATCGTCTGGGCCGCGCCCAATCTTCACACCGATCAGCCCGTTGAGCAGGTTGGCGCACACCCTCAGCTTCAGGGCGTCGATCGGGCAGCGGCCGTGATCGTCGTGCGACGGCGGCGTCGGGGCAACTGGCTTGCCGGTGCAGTTAGTTACTGCACACCCGAAGAACAGGATCAGGAGGGTCAGGGCAAGAAGGGGAGCGATCTTGTTGGAAGCCATTGCTCAAGTGGTGAAGTGATCTAGCTAAGCTAGTAATGGTGCTAGCTAGTGGAGTAGACAGTGCTTCAGCTTGTGTTGGCGTGTGATGGTTATTTATAGATGATTGCTACTCCCTCTGTGTTCCATTTTTATACACTACTTAAAAAAACCCTGATAGGTACCTGCTCATATATGCCGATTTATTTAAAACTGACACCTATTGACCATTTCTCACCTTCACATGAGGAAAAAATATGTAACCGGCACTTTTGACAATTATAGGTGTCAATTCTAAATAAAAACTGGCACCCGGATTTTTTCAAATACCTATAATATATTATAGATACCAGTTCTTCGAAAACCGGCAGTTGAAAAAAATTGAGCCGAACCGAGCCACCAATTAACTCCCACCAAAGTCATCATGCATCCACTCCATTCATATCCGATCCGCTTGTGCTCTCTCTCTCTCTCTCTCTCTTTCTGTCTCGCACTTGTCCTCTCCTCCCTCTGCAACGTCCTCTCTTCCCTCCGCGCCACTGCTCTGTCGCCTCTAGCACCACATCCATTGCCACTGCCAATCGCTACATCCGGCGCCGCCGCCCATTGTGCCACCAGGTCTGGCGGCGATGGCATTGGCATGCAGAGGGCAATCGCCGGCGACCTCGGCAAGGAGAGAGACCTTGGCAGCCGGCAACAGCTACCTCCACACCGCTCCTCCGATGGCGACACATATTGCCAACGATGGCGGGACCGGGGAGAGTAAGTTCATCTTGCTTGTGTAGTTCTTGATCTTGTGTTGTTGTTGATCTGTAATCTGTGATAATTGTTGTTGTTGATATGTGATATGTGAAGGATGGGATGAGGATTTTTGTAGTTGATATGTAATGGATGGGATTAGGGGCAGCTTGAAAGAATCGACTCATCGAGCCGAGCCGATGCTTGGAGCTAGCTTCTCTTTTCATTTTTTTTTCTTTTTTGAATCGGAAAGAGCACAAAAGAACCGGTACCAATGACCTAGTGTCATTGGTGCCGGATAATTGGTCTTGGCTATGAAACCAACACGTATGCCAGGTTTGCAACCAGCACCTTTAAGGTGTTATGCTGTAGTAATATGATGAACTCACCAACGTCATAAATTTAGGGATAGAGGTAATATAAATTATATGTCGTTTTGACTTTTTTAAAGTTATTAATTTTTTGTTGAAAGCTTGATCAACTTTATATAAAAATAAAGCAACACTTATAGCACCAAATTAGTCTCATTATATTTAACATTGAATATATTTTGGTTTCTTTTTTATTTTGGGTTGAACTTGATATTCTTTATGAACTTGATCAAACCTAACAAAATTTAACTCAGGAAAAAAAATCAAAACTACTTATACTATAATATACTAGTAATATGGTTGTGCTAAACCCTATGGTACAATTCTATTTGTCTTTAATAATTTTTAAAACTTCATGCTAGCAAAAAAAATTTTACATGACAGGGTGTCATAGACATAATGACGGAATCCTTATATGACAAGTGTGTTGATGAGCACGGTTTTGTGGACTTTGCTCGAAGTGGCGGGATGAGCAATCAAAAGCAATCAAAGAAATTTCTCCGCGCCTTAAACGAGCAGTGTGACTTGTAGAAAAAGGATTGCTTTTCAATGAATGTATGTGTCATGGCAATTATGCTTCAAATGTCTTTTTTGTTGAAGAGTTCTTGTCTCAGTTGTCACATTATGCAAAATCACACCAGGCAAATAAATTACAATGGAAAAATGGACACAATTCTTATTCTGCTCTATTGAAGAAAATGTTCCTTTGCTACTTCTTGAGCATTTTTGTTCTTTTGGTATGTGGTTGTCAAGTGATAGAAGATATGCAGTTTTCCTGATTTGTTTACGGTATATTTAGTCACAAACAAAGCATTGTAATTAGTAGGTTCTTTTTTCCTTTTACTTTTTTCTTTTTGTGTTCTTTGATCGTTCCATCATGTTCTATCCCTTACCTACTGGATTAAGATGGATGAAACATTTGATTTTTTTTCTCGAATGTATGTGTTGACAAAAATCCAGGAAGAACTCCACAATCTAACATGTCTCTAAGTGTAAACTGGCATCAAAGATAGTTAACTAATGTAAATTGGACATGAGCAAAAATAACTTTATCACAATGATAATCGAGCATAAAAAAGGGATAATTGCTCATTTGACGCTCTTTTTAAGCATAATAACTACCAAACTAACCATATATTTTCAAGTTTGCTTAGTTGACCCTGTTTTCTCAAATCGTATTTTCCGTTTGACCCTGTTTTAACTCTACCGTTAGGGTTTCATATAGAAAACAGAGAAAAAAATATTTTTACCACCCCAAATAACCAAAATACCCTTATTACACTCAACCATATCCCCAAGCCCCCATCCTTATCCAGTCCCAACCCAAATCTTGGCAACTATGGCGTGCAGCACCGGAGCTCGCCGGCATGCAGAGGCTGGAGGTCGGGTGGCGGCGGCGTACGCATGAAGGGAGATGGAGCCCAGCATGTGGAGGGCAGGCGGTGATAGCGCGCGCGCGGAGGGAGGGAGCGGCACAAGCACGGAGGGAGGCGGACGCCGGCACGTGGACGGCTAGTGGTGACGGCGTGCGTGCGGAGGAAGGGAGAGACGCCCTGTGTGGCGAGAACGACTGGCGGCAGAGGGGCGCGGGCGGAGGGAGGCGGAGGCCAGCGCGTGGATGGCGGGCAGTGACAGCATGCGCGCGGAGGAAGGGAGCGGTGCCCTGTGCGGCATGGGAGCTCGCCGGCGTGTGAAGTCTGGGTAGATAGAAACTAGGTCAAATGAGAAGGGTATAAACGTCTCTTTTTCCTTTTATTAACACCGTTTGCTTGGCTTCACGAAATAGGGTCACATCTGATGTTCCCTTTTAGAAAATAGGGTCAAATGAGTAAACTTAAAAAGTAGGGTTAAATTGGTAGTTACGCTTTAAAATAGAGTCAAATGTGCAATTGCCTAAAAAACCACAATCAATGATATAATCAACATATAAAGACGGAGAAAACTAGCAAACACAAGGGAGGAGCGAGCGCAATATTAATATATATCCAGATTAAGGGAACAAAACTCTTAATAGTACTGTTAACCAAAGCAACAGCTGAGAAGGAACAATTCTCGATTATAAAGCTTGAGTTACCACGGGGATTCCCAACATAGCTAGGATCTTTCCTACTCAAAACATTCAGAGCCTTGACAGTCTAGTCCAACCTTTTGCCTATCAAAAGTAATCTAAGACCTCTGCTTCTTCTTCTCCTTGAAGAGTGCGAGCAGTGACACTGCAGACACCTTCACAACCTTCAACCTGACACCTGGAATATCTCCCAAGGCATGCCCTTTCCAACCGAATCCAACAATCAGCACCTCATCCTAGAGTATCCAAGATATTAGAAAATCCTTGAAATACCATCAGCGAGTACACTAATCCCAGAAATACCATCGACAAGAGCAACTTTCTGAAAATACCATCGTACAAGCCTTTTTCTCCCAAAAATGCCATCACCGTCAACTTACCGTTGATTCCACACCGCTACAACCATTTTTTTTCAAAAAATGACCAGATTGCCCTCAGTCCAAAATATACCCCTCCCATTCTCCCAATTCACGGTAAAAGAAAGAAAAAGAAATGAAAAAAATGTCACCACCCTTCTTGTCGAAACAAGATTTTGGCAATACTAAAAAGGGGTGGCTATCAAGCTGGAAAAGTGGATGGGTTTAGAGACAAGAAATTTTATACAGGTTCAGGCCTTCTTAATAAGAAGTAATACCCTACTTCTGTTCGAGGATTGATCCGCCGAGTGTTTTATTGATTGTATGATCTGAGAGAAAAATCGTGCCCCAAAAGACACCCGGACACCTCCTTATATAGGGAAAGGGGTCCGTATTACAAAGTACAACCCATATCCCTAACGGAATAGGTAGTTACAGATAAGATACAATCGTAACCGACTAGGATCCCGGGTATTTCCTTGACATAGAAGTTTGGAATTTAACCCGATTCCCTTTGAAGATATTCTATCTATACATGGCACCCCATACCTAATCGGATATACATGTCGTATGGGTATGGGGTATCCATAATCTCCACAGTAGCCCCTGACACCTTTACAGTCGACGAAATAGTCTTCTCTCGTAATTCAAATGATAATCCGAGTGCTTCAACTTCCTCTGTCTTAGTCTTCTGAGTAGATGCATCTAATTAGGTGTAGCCCCCGACTATGTGATTAGTTAAATAAAAACTAAACATATAGTCAAAGTGCATCAAAACATCCATCCGAGTGGTTTTACAACCGAATCACCCAAGGGATTATATGGCTAAGCATGTGTGGCATCTGATAAAACATCCAGCCGACTGCTTTAGCTTTAATGCGCCAAAAATGAGGTATAGAAAAGGCCCGAGTGAGAAACACTCTAAAGGTCTATAAACCAACATACATGATAAAAATCCGAGTAAAAACTCTCAAAAAGACTCATCAAATGTGGTATAAAGCATGATAAATGATGAGTCTAAATAGCCTAAGCTATGACCCACGCCATTATTAAGGTAAGCATATAACATGCTGACAGAATGACCATTTAAAATTAGTCATCTCAATAAGGCCCGAACAGCTTTGTAGCCTAAAAAGGCCAACAAAATTAGTATAACACTTTTCTGTTGGGCACCCTTTTATTTGCATTGTAGTAATTCCAAAGAATTATCTAACTACGTCAAAAAGGATTTTAGCAGCATTGGGCTATTCTGTCGTGAGCAACTTTTGCCAAAGCAAAAATATATACCTAAGTCCCTAAGGATCACAACCAGCCACGCTGATAATAAAATTGGGCTGAAAGTATTGTTTAGGCCCAGGCCCATTAGCATCTCCCGATACCTTAGTGAAATAAACGCTAAAATAGAGCGCCGTTTCGTCTTCCCCGCCGCGATCCTCTCCATTTTCCCCACTTCCCGCTACAATGCAAATACTGCGCCGGCGGAAACTAGGGTTCGCAAATCCGCACCATTCCACCCCTCTCGAAGCTCCGTTCTCTTGCATAGATCTTCCGTACATCCATCGCACCAATATCCTCTTCATTCGCTGCCGCCCTCGCTCCAAATCTAATCATCCATCTCGCTCCCATGGCCGAGGAGAGAGAAAGCTTCGAAAGTCAATGGGCTCCCTCCGATGTAACGGATGAGAACTTGAAGGAGATGGTAGCACATGGCGTTCTTCCGGCAAAGGAGATCATCGGGTGGCGTCCGGCATGCGGCGAAGCATTTCTGACCCCTGACACACACGAGGTCGTGGTATTTTCTCACTTCTTATATGGTGGTTTTCCTCTCCCAACCTCAAAGTTCTTTAGGGGGATTGTGGAGTTTTACGGAATTAGCTTGCATCACCTAAACCCCAATTCCATAGTTCACATTGCCAATTTCATCCATGTCTGCGAAGCTTTTCTAGGGATTAGGCCACATTTTGCCTTATTCCGCCGCATCTTCTTCCTGAAGCCCCAGCCAAACAAGAACAAGCCGTGCGTCGTTGGTGGGGGGACCGGTTTTCAGTTAAGGGGAACCTTAAGCCAGAAATACTTCTCCATGCCCTTCAAAACCTCAAACAAGGGCTGGCATGCAAACTGGTTTTATGTGCAAAATCCTGAGCTAGCACTCCCCGAGTACTCCTGCCTTCCTCCAACATATCAAGACACCCGGAACTCGCTTCCAATGGGAGATGAGGCTGCCCAAGCACTTTCTTTGATGGAATGCATGTTGAAACTTAAAGAGCAGGGTCTGCAAGGGGAACAAATCACCCGGCATTTCATCAAGAGCCGGCTGGCACCTATCAAAGAGAGATCTCGCACTGCCTTTGAGTTTGATGGCAAGAATGACCCCAACCGTGAAGATCCAGAATCTCTTGAGTTTAAAATCATGAAGGAGAGAATGTACAAAATCTTCTCAAACGCTATCGCGGTTAGCTGTTCACACCTGCTGCCAGTGGTGCCATATAATGCTTTCAACCCTCCTCCACCGGTATGTATCAGACATCTCGGCCTTTCTTATGACATCCTTTTGTCTTTTGTAAGGTTGGCTGAAAACTTGAAATATCATGCATAGGAATTTTCTTTAATGAAATCTGATCCTCCAATCGCTCAACGCCGCTCACCCCGCCGGCAGGCTGGTCAGGCCAGTGGAGGGCCGAAAATCCGGTCTGATGCTCAGCCAAGCATCTCAAAGCCAACTAACCAGTCGGACTCTCGCAAAAGGAAATTAATTCTGAGTGACGACGAGGGTGACAATGTTGAAAAAGCTGGCAACAAAGAGGTGACTGGAAAACAGCCAAGGCAAGCTAACCCGAAGAAGAAAACATCCAGTCGTCCAATACCAAAAATCAGGAAGTCATCCAGGTACAAGTCATTAAGCAATTTCCCCTGTATCGCCAAACATACACCATCGAAGTAGTGTTAATAGCATATCTCAAATCTGCAGGAAGCCATCTGACATCGATCCTTCTAGGAAAGACTAAACCGACTAGCATGGAGACTGGTCCTACGACCTCCACAGAAACCGGGCCGACCGCCGAAAATCGCCTGACTAGTAGTCAACCAGCGACCGATAATATAGAGGCCAGCAATGAGCCCCCGACTGGAAACCAGTCGGCCGAAGCTGAAGCCAGTGCTGATCAAGTGCCCCCGACTGGAAACCAGTCGGGTACAGAACAAAATGAGGACATCCCGGAAACAGAGGCTCGAGCAAGCAGCCTTCCCTAAAAAGATACCAACACCGACCCGAAGTCCAGTTCATCCGATAAGGTGCAAGGGCCTTCTCGTCCTCAACCAAAGATCATAACAGGTAATCAGCTCTTCCAAATTCATTTTGATTTGACAAATTCTCTTCGATTGTTTTATCATCATCATCTGTGAATACGTAAAGGCCCAATGATCGGTGACGAAGAAGTTCTTCGGATTTAGTCAGCTGAAGATTCTCGCCAACCCATCTTAGTTAAATGGTGGGATGATGAAATGCAGCCACAAGGGATTATAATAAATAAGTAGAAAGAAGACGAGGAAGTGTCTTTGCTTGCAAAGACGCTCAATTAGGCCACTCGTCTCGTAAATGTATGTTTTTTGCACATAGCTTTACTCATCCTGTTGGCCACTTCACTGAATAGAGATGAATTTGCAATGCACAGAATTCATCTTAGGAATGAAGCAAAAACTGCAACCCTCGAGAAACTGGTTCCTCACCATGGAACCCTGGAAGAGACAAGAGCCCAACTCCATGAAACCAGGGAGCTTGCCAGGAAAACTGAACATGATCTTAGGGACCGAATCGCCAAGCTCCAAGATTCCAATTTCGAGCTGAGTGGTTCATCCAAAGGTAACATTTTTTCCTGTTTGACTTATTCCAAGCTGCTATCCGTATGTAATTAACCAATGGAAAATATTATAGTGCAAGTTGCCAAGATCACCGAGCTAGAAAAGCGAATCAAAGCTCTGGAAAAAGACAAGGGTGAATTGACCAAACAGAGGGACTCGGCTCTGAAAGACATCGAAGGTATTTGTAGTTAAAACTCCAGAACCATTCTTGTCTTCGTGCCCAGTCATTGATGTGAACCATTTATGCATATTGCAAAATTAAATCTCAGGCTCAATTCGACATCTTGGTCAACAAAATTAAGAAGCTTGAAGGAGCCAGGGATGAAGTTGCCAACGCCGCTACACCACTCATCCAAGCCATGTTTTTTTAATAATAATGGTCTGAGTTCGTTCGACGCTATTGAAACTTCGACAAGCTGAGAGCTGCTTCGGATACATACTTTAAGAACATCAAAGAAGCTGGATGCATGGGGGCGAGCATGGCATTGGCAATGACCAAGTCCTTGTACCCGAAGATCGATATTGACGCTGTCGACGGCTTTGCAGACGGGAAGCAAATTGAATTGATAAGAATCACACTCCATTATTATTATAGTAGCCCCTGACTGATAACTCAAGGAGCAACTTGATGTTAGCAATCAAAGAGGGAAAGAAGATACAAAAGTAATGCCTAAGCATAAAAACGATGAAGATGCTCAATATTCCAAGAGTTGTCGACATGAGTACCGTCTTCACGCTTGAGTCGATAAGAACCTGGCCGAGTAACTTTAGAAATTATGAACGGTCCCTCCCATAATGGAGATAACTTGTGCCGATCTCGTGTAGTTTGAATTTTCCTCAAAACCTGGTCTCCGACTAAGAAAACCCGCGATCAAACATTGCGGTTGTGACAACGTCGCAACCCTTGTAAATACCGAGCCGACTGAATTAAGGCTGCCTCACGGGCTTCTTCCAGTCGGTTGAGATCGTCAACTCGGTCTTCTCCGTAGCGCTCCTCCTTGAAGTTGCAAAATCGCAAAGATTCGAACTCTACCTCGCTTGGCAACATTGCTTCCGCACCATAGACCAGAAAAAACGGTGACTGACCCGTGGCCCGACTGGGCGTAGTATGCAGAGACCAAAGTACGGATGGCAGCTGATCTACCCATTTGCCAGCATAGGGATGCAGTCGGTCGAAAACTCACGCTTTGATTCCTTGAAGTACCATACCATTGGCACGTTCGACTTATCCATTGCTTATAGGATGCGCTACGGAGGCATAGCAAATTTTGATGCCGAAGTCTTCACAAAAATCTTTAAACACATCGCCAGTGAATTGAGTACCATTATCGGTAATGATTCGATTGGGTACCCCGAACCGGTGCACGATGTTGATGAAAAAATCTCTAGCCTTGTCCGCTGTAATCGTGACGACTAGTTTGGCTTCAATCCACTTTGAGAACTTGTCAATAGCTACAAAAAGATAAGTGAAACCACCAGTAGCCCTTTTGAATGGGCCGACCATGTCGAGCCCCCAAACCGCGAACGGCCAGGATAACGGGATGGTTTGCAACTCCTGAGATGGTAAATGAGTCTGTCGGGCAAAAAATTGACAACCTTCACATGTTCGCACAATTTAATCGGCGTCGGATACAGTAGTAGGCCAGAAAAAACCCTGCCGATAAGCCTTGCCAACAATGGTTCGTGCGACAGCGTGATTGCCACAGATGCCCGAGTGTATATCTTTTAGCAATTGCCTTCCCTCCTCCAAAGACATAGCATTGCAGAATCCCTGATGGACTTTTCTTGTACAGCTCGGTCTCATGTATGACATAAAGCATGCTGCGCCTGGAGATCCGCTCCGCCTCGTCTTTATCCTGAGGGAGTTCTTGGTCAAAAACTTGATGAGGGGCTCTCTCCAGTCGGCTTCGATCATGCTTACTTCTTGAGTGTCCACAGCCTCGGTTATTTCCTTTCTTGGTATGGTCGGTTCATAAAGATGTTCAACAAACACATCAGAAGAAGCTGTTTCTCGTTTCGAACCGAAATTGGCCAGTCTGTCGGCTGCCTCATTGTTATTTCGAAGAACATGGGTTAGATCGAGGCCATCAAACTTATCTTCTAACTTGCGTACCTCCTGCCGATAAGCAGCCATATTATCATCGAGGCAGGACCACTCTTTCATGACTTGATTAACAACCAACTGAGAATCTCCACAAACTATCAGACGCCGGATCTCCAAAGATATTGCGATCCTTAATACATGAAGAAGCGCCTCATATTCTGCCACATTATGGGACGTAGAAAAATGTATCCACAATACGTAGCTCAGCCTTTCTCAAGTCGGGGAAATCAGGACAACTCCTGCTCCGGTGCCTGAAAGCCTCTTTGACCCGTCAAAATGCATAGTCCAATACTCCATCTTTTCTATAGGCATGTCTTCTTGGCACTCAGTCCACTCAGCGATAAAATCTGCTAAGGCTTGGGACTTGATCGAAATTCGCGGCTTGAAGGATAGATCCAAAGACATCAACTCTAAAGCCCACTTTGCAATCCGTCCATTTGCCTCGCGATTATGAAGTATGTCCCCGAGTAGAAACGATGTGACCACCGTGACCGAGTGACCTTGAAAATAGTGAGATAATTTCCTAACGGTAATTAAAACACCATATACCAACTTTTGCACCTGAGGATATCTTGTCTTGGAGTCGGCTAAAACCTTGCTGACGAAATAAATTGGTCGTTGGACTTTTTCAACATGGCCATCTTCTTCACGCTCGACAACCAGGACCGTGCTTACAACCTGAGATGTTGCCGACACATATAACAACAATGGCTCTTGCGGATGTGGTGAAGTTAAGACCGGTGGAGTGGTGAGAAGTTTCTTGAGGTCTTCAAAGGCTTTTTGCACTTCGGGTCCCCACTGGAAATTGTCGGTTTTCTTTAGCAACTTGAAAAATGGCATCCTCCGCTCGCCGAGTCGTGAGACAAACCGGCTGAGCACCGCCATGCATCCAGTTAGCTTTTGAACGTCTTTCTGGGAACTCGGCGGTTTCATGTTGAGAATGGCGTTGATCTTCTACGGGTTGGCCTGTATGCCCCTATGGGATATCATAAAGCCAAGCAACTTCCCTGACGGTACTCCGAAGATGCACTTTTCAGGATTAAACTTCATCCTGAAGGCGCGGATGCTTGCAAAGGTCTCTTCTAGATCCGCGATCAAATCAGCCTTCTACTTGGTCTTGACAACTACGTCATCAACATAAGCTTCAACGTTGCGACCAATCTGAGTTGAAAAATATCTCTGGATCATGCGTTGGTAAGTTGCTCCCGCGTTCTTCAATCCAAAAGGCATGGTGATGTAGCACTAAGCCCCGAACGGTGTGATGAATGAAGTCTTCAAGCAGTCGGACTCTTTTAATCGGATCTGATGATACCCTGAGTAGCAATCCAGGAAACTGAGTAGCTCGCAGCCGGCCGTTGAGTCAACTACCTGGTCAATGCGAGGTAACCCGAAGGGATCTTTGGGACAAGATTTGTTGAGGTCGGTGTAATCAACACACATACGCCATTGCACTGTCCTCTTCCGAACCAGGACCGGGTTTGCCAGCCAGTCGGGATGTAGGACTTCCTTGATGAAGCCTGCTGCTAACAGCTTGGTCAATTCCTCCGTGATCGCATCCTTCCTATCCTGTGCAAAACGGCGGAGTCGTTGCTTAATGGGTTTAGCGTCTTCCTTAATATGTAAAGAGTGCTCAATAACCTCTTTAGGAATACCAGGCATATCAGATGGTTTCCACGCAAAGATATCTTTATTATTTTGAAGAAAGGTGATGAGCGCGCTTTCCTATTTACAATCTAACTCAGCGCTTATTACAGCAGTCTTAGTGGGATCAGAGGGATCTAGAGGAATTTTCTTAGTCTTGGCATCGCCTTCTCCGCTCTTTGATATCTTGGTTGCATGTCACACCCTAAAAATCTTAAATATATAAATTGTTGTTTAATTGGAATTATTAGAATTGATTTTAAAAGCCTAGAAGAGAAGATCTAATTTTAAATAATAAATTCCAATATAAAATTGGGCCAGATAAAATTTTATTAAAAATTTTGCTTGATTCTATATTCCTTGATTTTCTGGGATTTATTTGAGCCAAGGAAGTATTTTTAATAAATGGAATTGAATTTCATGAATAATTTAAATTGGAAAAGTTTTAAAAAGTCTTCTTTTGGCTTTGGGCCGAAAGTCGGCCCAAATCTCAATCTCCCTCCCTCGGCCCAAGCCGGGCCCGCAAGCGAGCCGCCGCTCACGCGTGCGCGCGCATCCGCCCGCTGACAGGTGGGGCCCACCAGTCAGGGCCGTCGTCAACCTCCAGCCGTCGCCCGGCTGAACCCTAGCCGAGCCGCGCCACCGTCTCCTTCCAAATTCGTTCATCCCTTTCCCGATCCGGTGAAATTGATAGAGGGAAAATGATCCCCGAGATCCACTCTACCTTTTCTCTTTTGGAATCGTCGGCTAACATCGTTTGGAAATTGGTAGATTCGATCTCGAATCGGATTCGTCTCTCTCCCCGAACCCTAGACTTTCCTTCGGGCCGCCGGCCGCCGTGGGCCTTCGCCGCCGCCCCCTAGCCGCTATAAAAGGACCCTCGGTGTCTCCTCTCTCCGCCGCCACCCTCGCTTTCGTCTCTCACCGCCGGTAGAGCTCTAGCGCCATGTAGCCTAGCGCCGCCGTCACCGCCGTTCGTCCAGCCGTGCGCCACCGTCGCTCCGGTCGTCGTCGTCGCTCGGGAAAGCCGCCGTCGTGATCATCAAGTCGTCGCTGACCTCGTCCGCCCCTCCGTTGTCGCTGTAGATCGCCGGAGCCCCGCCGTCGTCGTCAAGCCGAAGGTCGCCGCCGCTTCTTCCTCATCGCTGTCGCCGTCCGTTGACCATCTGCTGCCGTTTTGGTCACCGGTGAGTTCGCCGCGTCGCCCGCAACCCGTAGGTGCCGTCCGTTCGCGCCGCCGTGCCGTCATTTGCCGGTGAGCACGCGAGGCCGAGCCACCACCGGTGATGGCGTCACCGTTGACGTCATCGATGCCGTCCGCCATAGACCCGCGGTAGATCAAGATGATCTCGGTCGTTCATTTTGGATAGGATCAATCCCGGCCGTTCGTTTCCGTGAGTCACCGCCGTGCACCCGGTCCACCGTGAACCCTAGCCGCTGACGCAATAATCCCCTTTTCCTGTTCAAAAATAATTCAATATTGCGTCATAATTCAATTAAAATCTATATAAATGATTTAATCCGATTAAATCTTTGAAAATTCATAACTAATTCATCTTAGCTCGGATTTAGTTGGTTCAAGTCTCTAAATTTTTCTAAAATTGAGATCTACATGTTAAAAATATCCACATGTACTGCTCATGCTTGTTTATGTGCTATTTGGGTGATTTTGTTCTTTTCTCTTTAGATTCCGACGTTCCCGGAGAGTCCGAATTTGCAGGAGAAGACTTTGAAGAGTTCCAAGGCCAGCAAGGCAAGTCACACAGATCCCAAACGATCCTTTGAGCATGTTGATCCCGTTTAAAGCTATTGTTTCTATTCAACTATTGCATTTATTTTTGAATGTCATTGGGTGGAAATAACCTATTGTTTTGTTATGGCCCTTTTGTCCTTGATTACTCTATTCCTTGATACCTTGGGTTATTATAATTTTACTAGTTGAGCTTTATATGTTGGTTCAGCTAGATATTAGACAGAATTGCTTAGCCATGCTTAGAGACACTAGCTCATATAAATGGGATAACTTATGATTCACTATTATTTAATGATGGCTTAATGATAGCTCACGATGGTTGATCGTGATTGGTTAATTAATCAATTTGCCAACCAAAACCTGATAATGGTGGGTTGTGAGCATATGGTTTTGATGGTTGTGCTCATGACAATTAAGGACCGGTTCACGATTTTCGGTTGTGAAACATTTACCGTGCCAACCACAAGCCAGCGTTGGCAACGGCTTTACTTTCTGTATAGTATGGTTCATAGTAGAGCACCAGACTGTGAAGTGGCGGAGATAAGCCCACGGGGGTCGCTGGGGAGTCCATGCCTTGTTTAAGGGGGTGATTATGATCCGGGAACGGTGCACTGCTTTGAATTGTATTATATAGAGGGTATTGTCACAATCTCTATTCGGGTACTTGTCAAGTATCGCGACGCATGGTTGACATGATGTTGAGGTTGTGTCTTGTGGGTACAGTGGTACACCTTTGGCCAGAGTTTAAACTATTCGAATAGTCGTGCCCGCGGTTATGGGCGGGTCTAACAATGTCTTTCGTGATTAGTCTCACATTTCTCACCATATTAATGTTAATAACTTGGTTAACTCCTGGTTTGGAATGGTTAATTCCTGGTTTGGAGTTAGAACTGTGCAGCCGGGGTTGGTTGTTCAGAATGGTTGGGCCTACGCAACAGGGTATGTTGCATAGCGTTGGATTAATATTGTTTAATTATTATTTAACTGTTTTATTAAATTCTGAAATATTTGTTAAATGCTATTTATGCAAATGAGACTATATTATGCCATCCTTTGCTATCCCGTGCACTTGCATATTTGCTACGTGGCTTGCTGAATATGTCATATACTCACCTTGCAATCATTCATCAGAGGAGGAGTTCTACAGTGATGCTGTTGGTGTGGATGATTAGGAGTAGCCCTGGTCAAGCTGCCTGTGGAGAGGAGTCGCCTGCGCTGTTTCTTTTATTTTCCGCTTCTTAGAACTTTATTGATTGAGAGGAACTATCTACCTCTGTAATGACATTTTGTTCGCTTATTAATTAGAGTAATAATTGTACTGTATTATCAATTTGTTATTGTGTGCCTCGGCTGATTCCTGGACGAGGGTTTACATACATGTAAGCGTTTGGAATTTTGGATAGAAATTCCGGGCGTGACATTGCAGGCACTTCTCCTTCGGTTGCTGTTGATGCAGCCAGTCGGATCTCCTCTCGAGCGAGCGTGATCTCGCGAGTCTGGGCCATCTCGCAGCTTTCCTTGTCGCAGGTGACGGTTTGCTTGATGTCACTCCGCAGGGATATGACTCCTCGAGGACCTGGCATCTTCATCATCCTGTAGGTATAGTGTGGGACAACCATGAACTTGGCTAACGCCGGGCGTCCGAGTATAGCGTGGTACGCTGTCTCAAAGTCAGCAACTTCAAAGCAAATGTTCTCTGTGCGAAAGTTCTCCCGAGTGCCGAAGGTAACCAGCAAAGTGATCTGGCCGAGTAGAGTAGAAGATAGCCCGGGGATGAATCTGTGAAAGGGCGCACTACTCGGCTTCAGTTCTGTCCGAGGGATCTGCATGTCGTCTAGAGTCTTGGCAAAAAGGATATTGAGTGCGCTGCCACCATCGATGAGAGATCGTCGGAGCTTGACGTTGCGAACCACTGGGTCTAGCACTAGGGGGTACCACCCCGGGTGGACCACTCGGTCAGGATGATCCGGGTGGACCACTCGGTCAGGATGATCCGAGCGGTTAAACTTGATAACTGTCTCTGACCACCGAAGATATTGGGGTGTATCGGGCTGAACAACATTGTTCTCCCGTTTGGTCAGCTTTTGCTTTCGCTTGGATTCATAAGCCAGGGGTCCGCCAAAGATGTCGTTGAGTTCCTTGCGGGAGTCTTGAAAACCAGTCGGGGCATCATCTTCATCATCCTTCTTCTTTGACATGCTTTGATCTCCGTCAGTCAGCTTGCGTGCATTCTTGGCGTATTGCTCTGCGAACTGTTTCTAGACGAAGAAATATTTGGCCGCATGATTTGAATTCGGACGATGCGGGCATTGGGAGTTCATGATCTTGTCGAAAGTGTTGACGTGTGAGCGCTGTCGGGAGGATGGTGTAGTAGTTGCCACAAGTTCCTCGGGCTTACGCTTGCGATCCTTGTGATTGGCACTTCCACTCCCCCCTGTAGTCGGCGCATCTTTCTTTGGCTTCCAGGTGCTGCCCGACTGCTTGGATGCAATGACAACGTCTTCTACTTTGGCATACTCATTGGCTTTTTCAAACATCTGCTTGACAGTCTTGGGAGGCTTGCGGCCAAACTTGCCGACTAGTTCATGGCGAATGCCCTTAGTGAAGGCGGCGATGATAACGTCGTCAGTGATATCAGAGATCTTGTTACGTTGCTCAGAGAAACATCGGATGTAATCTCGAAGGGATTCTCCGGACTTCTGGATAATGTTGTAAAGATCAAACTGGGTACCAGGACGTTCAAAAGTGCCCTGGAAGTTGGCGATGAAGTGGTCACGAAGCTCCGCCCAGGAGCCGATCGTGTCACGGGGCAGCCCGTGAAGCCAGGACCGGACAGAGTCCGCTAGGGCCACGGACAGATAATTAGCCATGGCTTTGCTATCTCCTCCTGCTGCACGAATTGCGAGACCGTAGACTGTGAGCCAAGACTCAGGATTTGTCGTGTCGTCATACTTCTCAATTGCAGTCGGTTTGAAGCCGGCCAGCAAATCCACTCGGCGTAGGTCACTTGTGAAGGCAGCAACTCCATCCACATCGTCGTCATAACGATCTGGTGAATGGTGGGGGATGTGGCCTCTCGCCGCACATCACTGGTTGATAGTATCGCGATGATCGACGGGACGCCTTCGACGTGGGGAGCGAGGTTGTTCGACCCGACGCTCCCTGTGTCAGTCGGTGTGTCAGTCGGGAGGCGAGTGAATAGATCGTTCACCGTGATCCCTGCTCCTAAAAGGAGGTGGCTATCAAGCTGGAGAAGTGGATGGGTTTAGAGACAAGGAAATTTATACAGGTTCAGGCCTTCTTAATAAGAAGTAATACCCTACTCCTATCCGGGGATTGATCTGCCGAGGGTTTTATTGATCGTATGATCTGAGAGAAAAATCATGCCCCAAGAGGCACCCGGACCCCTCCTTATATAGGGAAAGGGGTCCGTATTACAAAGTACAGCCCATATCCCTAACGGAATAGGTAGTTACAGATAAGATACAATCGTAACCGACTAGGATCCCGGGTATTTCGTTGACATACAAGTTTGGAATTTAACCCGAGTCCCTTTGAAGATATTCTATCTATACATGGCACCCCATACCTAGTCGGATATACATGCCGTATGGGTATGGGGTATCCATAATCTCCACACTTCTACAACCCTAAACCAGATTCAGGCGTCTCTTCCGCCCAGCGACGACGGCGAGGCAGCACTCCACGGTGGTGGTGCCGCTATGCCTGACGCAGTAGTTCCAGGAGGAGGCGCGGGCGGTACATGGCGGTATCGGCGCGGCAGTCGCAAGGAGCAGTCAGGAGTCCGAGGCAATGGCGCAGGGTCCTTAGGCGGCGGCGATGGCGCTGGCTCCACAGGCGGCGGCGCGGTGGTCACATGCATCGGCGCGGGCTCCACAGGCAGCAGCGCTGGCTTCGTAGGCAGCGGTGCGGCGGTCACAGGTGACGACGAGGAGGCCGCAGGCGCCGGCGCGGAGGTCGCGGGCTATATATGGGTGATTTTCTTCTTCCTCGCCTTCTTCTTTAGCTAACTCGTAGCATTGCTGCTGTTTGTTTGTGGCTTGCTCTTGCCACGCAGAGATTCTGAGATTCCAGCAACAGCGGCGGCGTGGTGGGATGTGTTGTTCATATGCTTTGCTTGACTTTATATCATAGACCCGCAATATTGTTGCCTGTATTTTTCCTCTTGTTTTCAAGATCGACTTTTTTAGAGTTCTGCTAGCCTGTACTGTTCTGAGCATATAGTGGTGTTCATATGAGTTCTTGCCTAGCTATTTTGTCATTCAGTTTAATTTTGGTGGTTCCTGACATTCAATAAATTTGGACAAATTTTGGTCTACAACTCGAAAATGAGTTCGTATATCATAGTGCAGATTTCAGTTTTAGGAATAGTAATCCTAAAATTTGGACAGTTTCAGTTGTGTGAAAATTGAAAATTTCAGTTTAAGTTTTAGGAAGAATATTACCTGGTGCAAATATTCCAAGAAAAAATCCACTCTTTACCAAAGTACTACCTCCGTTCCAGTAAAAAAGAAAAGTACTACCTCCATTTCAGGTTATAAGACTTTCTAGCATTGTCCACATTCATATAGATATTAATGAATCTAGGCACACATATATGTCTAGATTCATTAACATATATATGAATGTGGGCAATGCTAGAAAGTCTTATAATATGAAACGAAGGAAGTATCAGGCAGTAGTTTTGCCGATACATTATCCAGCCTTCGCAAGGGCAGAATGGTCTTTACACCATGTCCAATGGAGTAGAGCTGACAGAGCAGTGATGGTGATGGCATTTCTGAGAGAAGTTGATTCGCACGATGGCATTTTGGAAGTTAGATTCGTCAATGGCTTTTCTTGGATTAGAACACTCGTCGATGGCATTTCATAGATTTTCACTTTGACGTAATAATTCAATACTCATGTGGTATTCCTCCGTTAGAGAACATGTAAGCTTTGAAATCAGTCGAGCTTTACTGTGGTCTAAATCAACTATGCAATTCTCTGTAGACTCAAGGGTTAATTAGCTCCTTGCCACTACAAATATACCAAATTAGAAAAATATTACTACTATTCACGATATCAGCAACGTGTCACTGGAATTTGGGGAAATTGGAACTATACCACTCCGTTGCATTTTCCATCCACTTTTCTATCATCCCCGTTAATTCTATCTGCCAACTACGGTGGCTAGCCAACAACGACTATGCAGGGTGCTCAACTGCCGAAAGCTGTCGGACAAGGCGTGCGCGCACGAGGCACAGAATGAGCTCATCCCGCTCCGTGTGGTGGTGCAGGTTCTCTTCTTTGAGCATGCGCGCGCGGTGTTCAAGATTGCCATGCATCCGATGAAGCTGGAGGAGGATTGATGAGGACATCCCTTCCAACGATACAACCATGCCTATTGCACAACAAGGACCAATGACTAGAGCTCGAGCTCGTGAACTTAATTATCAGGTAAAACCATTCCTAGCTAATCATACAAGTTCTTCTCAGAATTGGGTGCTACTAAATAGTTGTTGTGATCTACTTGTTGTTAGGAATATGGGAGAGGAACCAGATCGCAAGCAACACTAGCAATGCTGATTTGATGAAGTCAATGCTCTTCACTCCGGAGGGCAAACGGGGCAAATGAGTACTTGTTGGAAATATCTCATCGTCTACTTTCAGCTATGTATGGCCTCAAATTTGACCCAGGCTGCTCAGAATGACGAAAATAATTCTTCACATCAGAAACTTGGGCTTGGGCCTTGTATCTTTACAGCCCATTAGGGGTCCACAAAACCTAGGGTTTGCTCCCACCTCCTCTCCTGGTCATTCCTCCACTTATATAAACTCCTAGCAGCCACCATTTTGCACTTTGGGTTTTGTTTGGATGTAAGTTTAGCTGCAGCTACTTCCTTGTACTCGCGTGTGTCGGCTAGACCACCCGGATACTTGTATTCAGAACCCCATTCTGGTTTGTTTCAGTTTCATCACTTGACAAGTGACGTGAGTTGTTTCCTTGTCAACTTGTTCTTGCTAGTTCTTCGATTGCTTGCAGGTTCAAGGTTGTTCTTGGCACGGTAAGAACAGCAACAACGTGGAGTCAGTGTACCGGTTGCTAAGGCGCAGCACCTCTGTGGTAGTTGTAGTCGGATCGCCAACGTCGTGTCCTCCCCCAAATCGAAGTTTATCCTCCTCTTATCGAAAGATCGGGAACCCCTGCTGCTGCATCAAGTGGTATCAGAGCTCAAGTTGCTAGGTGAGAGATTTTATCACTTCTTTGTTTTTACCTACAGCCCAAAAAAAACCACAAAAATAGGTCAGATCCGAAATCACCAAAACTAGTTGAGCCTTTGTAGTTCTACTTAGTCTTTGCTTGCTGAGTTTTCGATTGCATCGATTGGTTGAGTTGTTGGTTCTAGTAGTTTAGTCTTTTAGAGTTTCGGGTTCTACTCACGATTTTGTCACCACATACACTTCCACCATCACTTCATTTATCTTCATCCCGCTGCCACCATCACCACCATATTCACCACGAAATCCACCTCCAACCCCACCAAATTTCGTCCACCACAACCAGCAGCACCCTCATCACCACATCAACCACCCCCAAATGCATTTATTGCTGCCTCCACCAACAGCCAACCCTTTTGCAACTTTTTGAAGTGAATCAGCCCTTCCCAAGAAAGCATTTAAGTACTCTCACTTTTGACTTGTTGGCTGAATCATGTAACTAGCCAACCAACCCATCATTACTTCTTGTTTTGATTTGTTGGCTGAAGCTTGTGAAATTTCGAAAATGTTTGGGAAAAGGTTATTTTGCTAAGGCTTGTTTTGACTTGTTGGCTGAAGCTTTGAGCTTGCTGTAAAAAAAAAGAAAGAAAAGAAAAAAAAGAAAGAAAAAAATCAGAAGTGAAGAGAAGGAAAAAAAAGGAAGGAAAGAGAGGAAGTTGTTGTTGCTGCTGTTTTGTTTGTGTTATTTTCGTGCTATTTTGCGTGGCTACGCTTGTGACTAGGCTCGCGTCTCTAAAGGGTTTTGCCTAGGACCAGCACAATACCATCGTTGAGCGATTATTCAACTTGCATTGATTAATGTGGTTCTAGCTGTACCTTGATATTACTTGCAGCCACCTATAGCTCCACAATTTTTATCTACTATATCACAGGATCGTGCTTGTTGTCGGCTCCGGTACTACTAACCATTGTTGTTGTTCTTGCTGGTTGCCAATGCCTTTTACATAACAAAGTAAGAACATGTAAGAACTCGTTTGCACAAGTTTGGTAGAAATGGAGATGGACAACACCTAGCTCCAATAGTTGATAGGACATATTTCTTGTGAATTGTTTCTTCCCATTAACCATGACAGGAGGATCGAGGGAGCACACTCAACTTTCACCACGTACGAGGGACATCATACAACATTTTGAGCGCCAAGTGAGGGAGCATGCTGAAGGCCTTGATGAGGATGTTAGGGTCGCCAATGATCGCCTTGGTCAATTGGAGGCTGCTCAAATTGACACCAACTCCAAGCTTTCCTCATTGGAGAGGTCCCTTGTGGCTTTGAACACTTCTCTTGCAGGTATCTTGAATACGTTGGAGAGAATGGGCCAAGATGGTCATGATGGATCGGCTAGGCGCAACCACAATGGCCATGATGCTAATAGCAACATCGCGGCAAGGGAAGAACTGGAGTACGCTACTGACACCGAGCATGATGAGGAGATACTTGGTCGTCCACAAAGACAACAGTGCCGGCAGCGCCATGGCATGGGCGCTCCACCACGACGGGAGGTACGTGATAATGATGATTCTTTAGGCACGATCAAGTTTACCATTCCTTACTTTGATGGAAAATATGACCCTGATGCATATCTTACTTGGGAGTTAGCTATTGATCAGAAATTTGCTTGCCATGATTTTCCTGAGAATAAACGTGTTAGGGCTGCCAATAGTGAGTTCACTGATTTTGCATCCATTTGGTGGAGTGAATTTGTTCGTTCCAATCCAAATAATAACACTCCCCAAACCTGGGATGCAATTAAAAGAGTCATGCGAGCTAGATTTGTTCCTTCATATCATGCACGTGATTTGCTGCACAAATTGCAACAACTTAGACAGGGAAACAAATATGTAGAAGAGTATTATCAAGCTTTGCAAACAGGAATGCTTCGTTGTGGATTGGTAGAAAATGATGATGCTGGTATGGCTAGATTCATGGGTGGGCTGAACCGAGAAATTCAGGACATTCTAGCCTACAAAGAATATAATTCAATTAATCGTTTGTTTCATCTTGCTTGTAAAGTGAAAGGGAAGTGAACGGACGAAGAGCTAGCTTCAGGACTAACATTTCTGCAGGTCGTGCTAGCTCCTGGACACCTTCCAACGCTGCTGCACCGTCAAATCGAGCAGCAGCACCATCGTCCTCAAGCAACAAGCTGCGTCCCTCTACAACAAACTCTATACCATGCCCGAGTGAACCAACAAGAGGGGTTGTTGCTACACCTTCCAAGAGCTCATCATCAGTGGCATCATCAGAAAGGACAAGAGATATTCAGTGCCTACGCTGCATGGGCTATGGTCACGTGTGCAAGGACTGCCCAAGCACTCGTGTAATGATCGTGAGAGCTGATGGTAGGTACTCCTCCGCTAGTGATTTAGATGAAGAAACCTATGCTTTGCTTGCAACTAACAATGCAGGGGAAGGTGACGCGCCCCACAAAGATGAGAAACACATTGGGGCTGAAGCTGCAGAGCACTATGAGAGCCTCGTGGTGCAGCGAGTGCTCAGCGCACAAATAGAAAGGGCTGAACAGAATTAGCACCACACCTTGTTTCAAACCAAGTGTGTGATCAAGGAACGCTCTTGCCACGTGATCATAGATGGAACGTGATCATAGATGGAGGAAGCTGCAATAATTTGGCTAGTGCTGAAATAGTGGAGAAACTTGCATTGAGCACACAGCCACATCCGCAGCCCTACTATATTCAATGGCTTAATAGCAGCGGCAAGATAAAGGTAACACGATTGGTAAGAGTACATTTTGCCATTGGTTCTTATCATGATTCAATCAACTATGATGTTGTGCCTATGCAAGCATGTTCTATGTTATTAGGTAGGCCATTTCAGTTTGATAAAGATTCTTTACACTTTGGCAAATCCAATCAATACTCCTTTATGTATAATGGAAAAAAACTTGTGTTACATCCTATGTCTCCTGAAGTAATTTTAAAGGATGAACTTGCTGAGCTAGCAAACAAAAAAATCAGGAGCATACTAGGAGTGAGCATCTTATTGCAGCTAATGAACTTGAGAAGCATAAGAAGAAACCCACCAACTCTGTTCAAAATAATAAAAAAGAGATTAAGCTGAAGGGATCTTGTTTCATTGCAACAAAATCAGATTTGGATGAAGTTGACACTGACACTGTTGTTTGCTATGCTTTGGTTTGCAAAGAAACCTTATTTCCAATTGAGGATACTCCTATTTCTTTGCCTCCTCCGGTCACTAACCTTTTGCAGGAGTATGCTGATATTTTCCCAAAGGAGGTTCCACTGGGACTGCCACCAATTCGAGGGATTGAGCACCAAATTGACCTCATTCCTGGGGCCTCTCTGCCAAACCGTGCGCCATACAGGACCAACCCGGAGGAAACAAAGGAGATTCAGCGTCAAGTGCAAGAGTTACTCGACAAGGGGTATGTGCGTGAGTCTCTTAGTCCTTGCGCTGTCCCCGTGCTTTTAGTTCCTAAGAAAGATGGCTCATGGCGCATGTGTGTGGATTGTAGAGCAATTGACAACATCATAATCAGATATCGTCATCCTATCCCTAGGCTAGATGATATGCTTGATGAATTGAGTGGTTCACTTGTGTTCTCTAAAATTGATTTGCGTAGTGGTTACCACCAGATTCACATGAAGTTAGGAGATGAATGGAAAGCAGCTTTTAAAACTAAATTCGGCCTATATGAGTGGTTAGTCATGCCCTTTGGTCTCACTAATGCACCCAGTACTTTCATGAGATTAATGAATGAAGTTTTATGTGCTTTCATTGGCAGATTTGTGGTGGTATATTTTGATGACATTCTCACATATAGCAGATCAATAGAGGATCATCATGGTCATTTGCGTGCTGTTTTTGATGCTCTACGAGATGCACGTTTATTTGGTAACCTTGAGAAGTGCACATTTTGCACAGATCGAGTCTCTTTTCTTGGCTATGTTGTGACTCCGCAGGGAATTGAAGTAGATCAAGCCAAGGTTGAAGCCATACATAGCTGGCCGGTTCCAACAACGATCACACAAGTGAGAAGCTTTCTAGGAGTTGCTGGGTTCTACCGCCGCTTTGTGAAGGATTTTAGCACCATTGCAGCCCCACTACATGAGCTTACCAAGAGAAATGTGACATTCACTTGGGCTGTAGCACAAAGGAATACATTCGACACTTTGAAAGATAAGTTAACACACGCTCCTTTATTCCAACTTCCTGATTTCAACAAAACTTTTGAGCTTGAATGTGATGCTAGTGAGATTGGATTAGGTGGTGTATTGTTACAAGAAGGCAAACCTGTAGCATATTTCAGCGAGAAATTGAGTGGGCCTAGTTTGAATTATTCTACTTATGATAAGAAATTGTTTGCTCTAGTGCAAACATTGGAAACATGGCAGCATTATTTATGGCCCAAAGAATTTGTTATACGCTCTGATCATGAATCTTTAAAACACATTCGAAGTCAAGCAAAACTTAACCATAGGCATGCTAAATGGGTTGAATTTATTGAATCTTTTCCATATGTCATCAAACATAAGAAGGGAAAAGAAAATGTCATTGCTGATGCTTTGTCTAGACGTTACACAATGCTATCCCAACTTGACTTCAAAATTTTTGGCTTGGAAACAATAAAAGAGCAATATGCGCACGATGATGATTTTAAAGATGTGTTGTTGAATTGCAAGGAGGGAAGGACTTGGAACAAATTCGTTCTCACCAATGGGTTTGTGTTTAGAGCTAATAAGTTATGCATTCCAGCTAGCTCTGTGCGTATGCTATTATTGCAAGAAGCGCATGGTGGAGGGCTGATGGGACACTTTGGTGTGAAGAAGACGGAGGATATCCTTGCTGATAATTTCTTTTGGCCCAAGATGAGGAGAGACGTGGAGAGGTTCGTTGCTCGCTGCACAACATGCCAAAAAGCTAAGTCACGCCTTAACCCTCATGGTTTGTATATGCCTTTGCCTGTTCCTAGTGTGCCTTGGGAGGATATTTCTATGGACTTTGTTTTAGGGCTGCCTAGAACAAAGAAGGGGAGGGACAATATCTTTGTTGTTGTAGATAGATTTTCTAAGATGGCGCATTTCATACCTTGTCATAAGAGTCATGATGCTACACATGTTGCTGATTTGTTCTTTCGTGAGATTGTTCGCTTGCATGGAGTGCCAAACACCATAGTTTTTGATCGCGATACAAAATACCTTAGTCATTTTTGGAGAACCTTGTGGGCTAAGTTGGGGACTAAACTTTTATTTTCTACTACATGTCACCCCCAAACTGATGGACAAACTAAGGTGGTGAATAGAACATTATCTACAATTCTTAGGGCTGTTTTGAAAAAGAATACTAAAAATGTGGGAAGAATGTTTGCCTCATGTTGAGTTTGCTTATAATCGTTCGCAACATTCTACTACTAAGAAGTGCCCTTTTGAGATTGTTTATGGCCTTCTGCCCCGTGCTCCAATTGATCTTTTGCCCCACCCAACTTCAGAGAGAGTGAACTTTGATGCAAAACAGCGCGCTGATTTGATGTTAAAACGGCATGAGACCACTAAGGAGAACATAGAGCGCATGAATATTAAGTATAAACTTGCTGGGAGCAAAGGAAAGAAACATGTTACTTTTGAACCTGGTGATTTGGTTTGGTTGCATTTGAGAAAGAATAGGTTCCCTAATTTGAGAAAATCTAAGTTGCTACCTAGAGCTGATGGTCCTTTCAAAGTAATACAAAAGATTAATGATAACGCATACAAGCTTGAGCTACCTGCCGATTTTGGGGTTAGCCCCACGTTTAACATTGCAGATTTAAAGCCATATTTAGGAGAAGAAGATGAGTTAGAGTTGAGGACAACTCAAATGCAAGAAGGGGAGGATGATGAGGACATACGTTCCAATGATACAACCATGCCTATTGCACAGCAAGGACCAATGACTAGAGCTCGAGCTCGTGAACTTAATTATCAGGTAAAGTGATTCCTAGCTAATCATACAAGTTCTTCTTAGAATTGGGTGCTACTAAATGGTTGTTGTGATCTACTTGTTGTTAGGAATATGGGAGAGGAACCAGATCGCAAGCAGCACTAGCAGCGCTGATTTGATGAAGTCAATGCTCTTCACTCCGGAGGGCAAACGAGGCAAATGAGTACTTGTTGGAAAGATCTCGTCGTCTACTTTCAGCTATGTGTGGCCTCAAATTTGACCCAGGCTGCTCAGAATGACGAAAATAGTTCTTCACATCAGAAAGGGCTTGGGCCTTGTATCTTTATAGCCCATTAGGGGTCCACAAAACCTAGGGTTTGCTCCCACCTCCTCTCCTGGTCATTCCTCCACCTATATAAACTCCTAGCAGCCACCATTTTGCACTTTGGGTTTTGTTTAGATGTAAGTTTAGCTGCAGCTACTTCCTTGTACTCGCGTGTGTCGGCTAGACCACCCGGATACTTGTATTCAGAACCCCATTTTGGTTTGTTTCAGTTTCATCACTTGACAAGTGTCGTGAGCTGTTTCCTTGTCAACTTGTTCTTGCTTGTTCTTCGATTGCTTGCAGGTTCAAGGTTGTTCATGGCACGGCAAGAACAGCAACAACGTGGAGTCGGTGTACCGGTTGCTAAGGCACAGCACCCCTGTGGTAGTTGTAGTCGGACCGCCAACGTCGTGTCCTCCCCTAAATCGAAGTTTATCCTCCTCTCATCGAAAGATCGGGATCCCCCGTTGCTGCATCAAGGACGACCACAATGGCAGTGGTGACGAGGACGACGAGTTCGTGCGCTGGTAATAGGGTGCGCAAGGATAGAAATTGACAGGAATGATAGAAAAGTGTGGATGGAAAACACGACAAAGTGACACGGTTTTAATTTCCCCATTCTAGTGGCACGTTACCGATATCGTGAATAGTAGTTGTATTTTTTTAATTTGTCATATCTGTAGTAGCATAAATCCAAATAACCCTAAAATAAATTGCACAACCTGATTTCCCAATTAACTTATCCCTCTCGTTTTCCGCACGCGCGCTTTTCAAACTTTTAACGGTGTTTCTTTTGTAAGAATTTTCTATACGAAAGTTGTTTTCAAAATTATATTAATCCATTTTTTAAAAAAAATTAACTAATACTTAATTAATCATGCGTTAATACACACACCGTTTTGCGTATCGGAGAGGAGGGGTTCCCAACTCCTCCTCCCGAACACAGCCTTTAGTGATTAGGATCTCCGTAGGGGAGACGGAGGGATCTGGCAGCCTATAGGTTCTTTGGCAGGAAACAATCTGGAAATAGGTGGTAATCCTATCCCAGATTCAATCGGGTCTCCAGTCTTTGCACTCTAGGGTGTCGAGACGGACGGCAGTAGCGACCTCCGGGTGTCTGTGCAGCACCAGCAAGAGTTGAGGCAGACAGCAGCGCGCAGCAACCTCCCAGGGAAGTGGCTGACAAGCTTGCGTTGGTGCGAAAGCAACATGCTCCCTCCACTATCAGCGTTCACATCTGGACGCGACTCCTAGGAGCATCCATGTTTGGACGCTATTTGTAGTAGCGTCCTTATTACTTTGGTTCATCTTTCCTCTTAATTACTAATAATTTAATTTAAGGGATTTTAATTATTATAAATAAAAAAGCTGGTGCTCCACCACTGCTTCCTCCTGCTCCTGGGATGGAGCCCCATATCCGATGCGAAAACCCGCTCCCCTGCTTCCTCCTCCTCGTCCTTCCTGTCACGGGCTCGTGGCGTGGGATGCAACGTGGTGCTAGTGTGCTACTAATTGAGACGACTGAGTAAGTGTGTTCCTAGCAAGGGAGCGTGGTAAGTCTTCCATCCCGTGCCACCCTGTTAGATGAGGTAATTGGTGCTATCGTCGTTGCGCATTAGACTCCAGTCAAAATTTGGATCTATAGCAGAGGAGAAAAGGGAAATAGTTAGGCAAGCTCGTCATCCCTGCACGCGGAACGTATTTCACACTGGAGATGGGGCTCCACTGCGGCACTGCCCCAGCTGATGAGAAGTAGACAAGGGAGGGGGAGACGAGAGGGGGGGAATTAAGCACTTGAACTAGAGGTAGAAGATAGGTGCTGTAAGATTCATGCGCACACGTGGTGGTAGATAAACGGAGTCTTTCCAAACGTGAGAAGTACCGAGGTCCTGTACAGTTTTCTTCCATTGAGTAAGATGGCTTTTCTGACACAATTGATTGTGGGGTCCAGTTCGTCCAAGATGGACGAGAAGAAGCACAACACGGATCCAAACACTCGAGGATTAAATCGAAAGAAATTCATCCTAAATTTTTACGAATGACTGTTAGCAATTTTGTATATTGTAAATCATGCTTGCACATATAGCCATCAATTTGGGCAGAACCATACTTTCCTCTTACTGTTATATAGCATCTCGCATGAAACATGTTGCATTGCGTTCAAGGTATATATTAGGTTAAACAACAACAATGGTATTATTTCCATACCATTATATGAATATTGTAAAATCACATGATCGTCATGACCAGATGAACGAAATTAATATTGTTTGTACATGACCAACTAGAGAGCTGTTCAGCTAAATTTGCAAAATAATAACACACAGTACAAAATTGGCCGGTAGCTAGCTAGGTTTCGTCTAACTGCCATGCAGGCGAACCCTAGCGCGAGGTTGCCAGCCAGGGGATCCATCGCGTGGTCGTGAGCAAGGCTGCAATAACCGAAGCTCGAGGCAAAAGCGTCCGCAAGAGAGGGCTGCAACTCTGGTGCCGGCCACTACTAGAAAACTCATTTTCGGCGTCGTAGGGTATCAATTTTCGCAGGCGGGCATGTAATTCGGAGCCAAAACCCCACTGGCAAAAAATGTACCCGGGGTGGAGGGCGCGGTCCGCCTGCGAAGATCGATCTTTGTAGGCGGACCATATAAGCGTCGCCTGCGAAGATCGATGTTCGCAGGCGGCAAACGTCGTGCGCCTGCGAAGATCGATCTTCACAGGTGCCACTTATATGGCCTGCCTGCAAAGATGCCCCTATATAGTCTTCTTCCTACCCAAGCCCTATTCATTCTCCCCGAAGTTTCTCTCTCCTAAAGTGACTTAAATATAGGGGGGAGGTTTTGAACTTCAAATCTTCGGGGGATTTTTCTACGGTGCTTAGATCTACTCATTTTCACACTAGGTATGTAATTTTTTAAGCTTTTAGACCTCAATTTGTGATGGATTTATGCATGCAAAATTGTGAAGGAAGAGCTCTATGTTTTTTAATTTAATTTCTTTTGATATGTTGATGTTAGATGTATGTGTAATACTTGATGCCTCTTGTTGTAGTGATTTAATGTGGTAACATAAATTCTCAATTTTTTTTATTTTTGCTATCACATCCACCTCCTAATTCTAGATCTAGATCTAGATCTTGTCATATATAGAGAGAGAATAAAATTTTTAATATCTATTTATTCGGTGCAATCAAAAAATAGTTATAGTAGTTTGTAATATGCCGATGATATGATTTTGTTAGATTTTCCTAATGTACTAATTTGGCAAGTCTGTGTAAAAAAAATTGAAATAAACTTTGTTTTTTTATTAATTTACAATTAACCTTTAGTTAATTAGTTTTGAATAGCGATAAGTTTTTTCAGTAAACCCTACAAATTTGGTATTAATTGTGCAAAATTTTATGTGCATTTTTTTAGAGATATGGAAAGTCGGGAATGGATGTATCATTGGCCGAGGTTTTTGTCTCCATATAGAAACGAAGTGTCTAAATTTATTGATATTGCCAAGGCACACGCTGAAAAGAACAATATGAGGAAGATAATTTGTGAATGTGCTGACTGTAAGAATGAAATAGCCTGGGACTTCAACGATGCTTTTAAAGTAAAGGAGCACTTAGTAACTCGTGGATTTATGGACGAGTACAAAATATGGACACGTCATGGCGAAGAACAAGTGGACGGGCCTGAAAATGTAGTTCCGACACAAGTTGAAGACATGGTGCGTGACGATGGTTCTGTTGAGGACAAAATCGACCTACAGGAAATGTTACGTCATGCAGAACCCGAGGTGCTGATGGGGTCGGCTAGAGGGTTAAATAACTTTGAAGCTTTACGGAAGGCAACAAAGAAAGTTTTGTACAATGAGTCGAAGGGCTGTGACAGTGAGTTCACAACACTACGGTAAGTTCTCGAACTTATGAGGTTGAAGGCGATACATGGATGGTCTGATACTAGTTTCGACAGTCTGTTATAACTTCTGTAGAAAATGCTCCCGAGGCCTAACTCACTACCATCCAGCACATATCAAGCAAAGAAACTCATATGTCCCCTTTCACTTGGTGTGGAAAAGATTCATGTGTGCGTAAATCACTGCATACTGTACAGGAAAGAGTACGCTTCTTTAGATGAATGTCCAACATGTGGTGCTAGCCGGTACAAATCGAATAGCAATAATGGCCTAGAACCGTCTGATACAACTGAGGGACGACAGAGAAAAATCCCGCAGCTTGTGATGTGGTACCTTCCTGTCAAAGACCACATTAAACGGATATACTCAAACCCGCGAGATGCGGAACTAATGCGCTGGCATGAAGAAGGGCGCAAGAAGGATGGGATGATTCGACACCCGACAGATGCTCGTCAGTGGATAAACTTTGATGCTCAGTATAGAGAGTTTCCTAAAGACCCACGGAACATTAGATTTGCCCTGAGTACTGATGGAGTTAATCCTTTTGGAGACATGAGCAGCTCACATAGTACTTGGCCAGTGCTTCTCACCATGTATAATCTTCCTACCTGGCTTTGTCAAAAGCGAAAATACGTACTACTCTGTATCCTCATACAGGGACCCCGTCAGCCTGGTATTGATATTAACGTATTTCTTGAACCATTGTTGGAAGATATGGCTGATTTATGGAAAGAGGGATTGAAAGTGTGAGATGAGTACTTAAGGGAATACTTCACAGTGAAGGCCATCATCTTCGTGACCATTAACGATTATCCAGTAATGTTTTCAGTTTCAGGTCAAATTAAAGGTAAAACAGGATGTGTAATCTACTTGAATGGAACGTACTATAGGTATCTCCCGGGTTCCAACAAGCTTGTGTACATGCGGCACCGGCGGTTCCTACGCACAAATCACAAGTACCACAAGATGAAGGCGGAGTTCGATGGCACTGAAGAGACTAATCCTGCACCAAAACCTACATCGGGAGAAAAGGTGTGTGCAATGACAGAAAATTGTTTGCGAGTTTGGAAAAGTGACTAAGAAACCATCAAAGGGAACAAAGCGCAAGAAACCCGAAAAGAATATGAAACAAGGGGATAGTAAGAAGCAAGATGATAGTTCGAAGCCAGATGATAAACTCCCTCCCCCATTCAAGAAGCATTCCATATTTTTTAAGTACCTCCCATACTGGAAAGATCTGGAAGTTCGGCATGCCATAGACGTCATGCATCTAGAGAAGAATGTGTTTGACAACATAATTAGAACATTGTTGGACATGCCAAAGAAGACTAAAGATGGTCTGCAATCAAGGATGGACCTAGTCGAGATGGGAATCAGGGAAGAGTTACACCCTCAAGAAGGAGAGAAGAATGACAAAGTATATCTTCCACCAGCCTGTTTCACACTGACACCTGAGGAGAAGAAGTCATTTTGCAACTCACTCCGTGATGTCAGAGTCAGTCGACTAGTTTCCATGAAAGATTTGTCGGTATCTGGTTATAATTCACACGACTGTCATGTCTTGCTCACTGTGTTTCTTGAAATTGCAATAAGGGCCATAAAACCGGAGCATTTAAAGGTTACTATCACAAGGTTGTGCTACTTTTTCAACGCAGTGTTGCAGAAGGTCATTAGTCTCGAAGAGTTAGGAAATCTCCGTACATTCGCACATGAGACACAGTGCCAACTTGAGATGTGTTTCCCTCCGTCATTTTTTGATATGATGGAGCACCTCATTGTTCACATAGTGCCGCAGATGGTTGCGCTTGGCCCATTGTACCTCCATCAAATGTGGTCATACGAGCGTTACATGGCGGTTTTGAAGGGTTACGTCCGAAATCGTGCACATCCAGAGGGATCAATGGTTGAGGGTTATAGTACTGAAGAGGTTGTCGAGTGCTGTATTGATTACCTTAAAGATGGATATGCAATTGGAGTACCTGTGCCCCGACACGAGGGCAGATTGAGTGGCAGGGGAACGATAGGAAAGAAGAGATTCGTCACCCATGGTCACAAATCATTCCAAGAAGCTCACTTCAGCGTGCTTCATCAGTTTGCTATCGTTGAGCCGTACATCGATCAACATATCGAACAAATACGAGCTAACAATAAGGGTCGCACCACCGAGTGGATAATGAAAGAACACAAGCGTCTCTTCATAGATTGGTTGCGAGACCTAGATTTACCTGAGGGACAAACTACCGATGAAATAACTATGAAGCGGTTGGCTTGTGGTCCATCAACTACAGTAAATTCTTGGTAGGGATATGACATTAATGGATACTCGTTTAGTACAAGAGCCCAAGATAATAAGACCTATACACAAAACAGCGGTGTCCGTGTGGAGGCAATTGATGAAGCCGGGGAAAAACAATCATACTTCGGGTTTATTGAAGAAATATGGTAAATCGACTATGGGCATACAATGCAATTCCCCATATTTAAGTGCCAGTGGGTAAAATACCCGAACGGGGTCAATGTTGATAAGTTCGGTCTTACTGTTGTTGACCTGGCGAGTGTGGGTCACAAGGATGACCCTTGGGTACTCGCCAATCGCGTGGCACAAGTGTTTTATGTGAAAGACCCATCAAATTTGAAGAAAGATATAGTGCTACCCGGGAAACAAAAGATATTGGGAGTGGATGGGGTTGAAGATGTCGTAGATTACAATCAATAAGATAGTATGCCACTTTATAGTCAGTTTGTACAGAAGATTAAGAATGTCGAGACATCTACTCAGAAGACCGTGAAGCCTTACATGCGCATGGACGGTGTGGGGAAAAATGTTAAAGGGTAATGATTGTTGAGTCGCATGTAAGCATCTAAGAAGTTAGTAGTTATGTAATGGTGGTATGTTAGGTGATGTGTGATCATATCGCAAATTGACGAACAATTGTACTCAACATTTTGCATATTAGTTTGTACTAATTTTTATACAATTGCACTCAACATTTTGCATATTAGTTTGTACTAATTTTTATGTGCAATTACCATTTGTAGGGTAACATTTACAGTTTTTTATTTTTTAAAAGTTTTTTTAAAAGAGGTTTAAAATTTTAGTAGCATTTTGTTATGTTCACTTACCATTGTTTGAAAACTTATTTTAAAAAGATTTCAATCAATGGTAAGTGCACATATAAAATTGCTACTATATGTTTTTTAAAGTAGTAATATTAATGTTTGAAACATTTAAGTAATATTTACATTTGAAAAGTAGTAATACTAAGGTTTATCTACTTGTATGTACAATTACCTTTTTTATTACAACTACTGTAGACATGTTCAAATCACAAAAATAATTTTAAAATAATTCTGAAATAAATAGAGTCATCCTTGTAAAAATCTTCGCAGGCGGACCGTCCGCCTGCGAAGATCCTTTCCCTATATAAGGGCAAGCCCGCGGCGCCAAAATTTCTAAGTCCAGGCGGGAACCCTAGAAATTTTGGCGCCGTCAGGCTGCCAAATTTTTTCGCCTCCGCCGTCCTTCGCCGCCACCCGCCTGCGACCTTCACCATCCGACCGTCGTCCTCCGACGCCGCCGACCGTCGTCCTCTGCGCGCCGCCTGCCTTCGAGCTCGCGCCGGCTGCACGCTACACCGCGCCACCGGCCGTCGATCCAGCTCCACCGCCGCCCGCTCCCGTAGCCGGCCGCATCGCCACCGCCTACCGCTCCACCGCCGAGCTCCACCGACCGCCGCTCCACCGCTCCACCACCGCCACTGCCGTCCACCGCGCGCGCGCGAGCTAGCGCTCCACCGCCGGCACCGTCCATCGCCGCCGGCCACTTCCCCCCCCCCCCCCGGCCCCTCCACCGTGCTGCCGACCACTCCACCACCGCCGGCCGCTCCACAGCCGCCGCCGCCATCTCTCTCTTTCTCTCTCTCGCAGTCGTCCACGAGCGGCTTCATCGGCCTTTCGTCGTCCACGAGCGAAGACGTCCTCGGCCGAACGGCTTCATCGGCCGGTCATCGTCCACGGCCGAACATCGTCGTCGACCCTTCCTTCGTCGTCCACGACCGAAGCTCGTCGTCGGCCGTTCGTCGTCCACGGACGTGTGTGAATGTGGGTGTTTCTTTTTATATGTGTGTGCATGTGGGTGTGAGGGGGTATATATGTGTGTGCATGTGGGTGTGAATGGGAATGAGGGGTGGGTGATATGTGAATGATTGTGAATGTGAATTTGGGAATGTGGGTGATATGTGAATGAAATTGGGAGGGTATGTTAAATTTTGCAAGATATGTGTATTTGTCAAATTTTTTTAATAACATGTGGGAGGGTATATTAACATTTTTTTAAAAAAAATATGGAGGATATGTTTGCCTTTTTATTTTTTTTTAAACAACATGTCAAGGAAATGTAATTGTTAATTAGTGCACTACTTGATAATAACATATCAAATTTTGTACAAATTTGTTTGTACTAATTAATTTAGCATAATAGTAAGTACTAATTAATAATATTTCGCAATTTAAATTTGTTTGTACTAATTAATTTAGCATAATATTAAGTACTGATTAATAGCATAAGTACTAATTAATAACATATCTATTCTAGCATAATAGTAAGTAGTAATTAATTTCGCAATTTAAATTTTTTTGTCCTAATTAATTTAGCATAATAGTAAGTACTAATTAATAACATTTTGCAATTTAAATTTGTTTGTACTAATTAATTTAGCATAACAGTAAGTACTAATTAATAACATATCTATTTTCGCTACGTGTTAATATGGGAATCTCAGAGAATTTAAATTTGTTCATATGACATTTTGTTAATATACAGTTTATTTTTGTACAAATTTGTTTGTACTAATTTGAGTAATTTAAAATGTGGAGGATAACATTTTTTTTATGTTAGAGGTTTGAAACGATGGCCGATAGTACTAAAGGGACTAAAGAGAAAGGTTTAGGGGAGCAAGAGCAGTCCCTTGCTGCTGTGGTTGCTCCGGAACCAACGGTCCCACCGGAAGATAGTTCCGATAGCGACGTAGCTGACGAAGACGATGAGTACTCGTCGCCAAGCGATCCTTGTCCAAGCCCAAGCCCGAAGAGAAGGAAAAAGGGCGACGGTGAAGAAGGCGACAAGGATTACATTCCCCCTAAAGAAGGGGTAAGTAAACTTAATATGTAAACTGTTCACCGTGACTTTCATGTATACCTTCTCGTAGGAAACGGCGCCACGGCGATCAAAACGGCAGCCGAAGAAAAAAGTTCCGTCGAAAGACGACGAGGTACCAGCTAACACAACCGGCTCAAAGAAAGCGAACGGTCAGCAAAGGCGAAGAAAAGGAAGGGTGAGAGAAGCGTGAATAGAAAGGATGAAGGGTTCCATATTGTTACTCATGTTTCGCCAAAAGGAGAGCCGCTCGCCCCTAAGACGGCATGTGCGAAATTCAGTTCACAGTGTGGCATAATAGTAAGGGAAAAGATCCCCATCACGGTCAAGGACTGGGATCATGTATCGAATGGGGATAAGGAAGTCCTATGAAAAGAGTTGAAGAAAATCTTCCAGTTCCCGGATGGATTAGAGGCAGCAGTGAGGAATTGTGCACTGCAAACAATGGCCAAGTCTTGGCGTGGTTGGAAAACCACCTTGAACAAGAAATTTGTGAAGACGGGACGCACACTGTTTTTGACGTATGCCAACATAACCCCGAATCAATGGGACAACTTTCTGATGTTGAAGAACTCCCCAGAAGAAATTCAAAGGAGCCAAAAGTATGCAAAGTTGGCCAAGAAGAACAAATTTCCTCATCGCTTAGGCTCCGCGGGATACGCACCAAAGGTGGAGCAGTGGACAAAAGAGGAGGAAATGAGGAAGAAGGGGCAACCAGTACTAATGGAGGAATGGACACAGAGATCAAAGAACTGGGTAAGAGCTAGAACTCCGAAGATCACGGATGAAGGCAAAGTATCGTTTGAAGATCCGGAGCTGCAGAGCGTTGCCGATAAAATAGAGAATTTATCCAGTTCACAGAAGAAAGGATTTTTCAAGCCTAAGAGGGAGAAAGATGTGCTAAGTACGGCGCTGGGTACTCCTGAGCATGGGGGAAGGGTTCGAGGTGTGTCAAGCTAGATGAGTTGGAAGGAAGGGTTCAAACATGACCCCCACAAGAAGCGTGAAGCGTATAAGGATAAACTTAGAGAGAAGGGGCTGCGGAGTTTGAAAGGCAAATGATGGATTTCTGCGTCAAGCACATGCTTTTGCCTCGCCCCGAAACCAAAGAACCTGAGCCAGATTACCCCTTCGATGACCTCAAAGAGAATACACCCTGCAGATTGCACGTTCCCATTGGACGCTCCGGGAAAACTCTTGAGGCTGCTACGGCCATTGCTATCCCTAGGAGAACATATAATGAAGAGTTCATACCCAATGCGTATGCCAAGGTGCAGCCGCAAGTGGTCCACGAAGGGTTTGAGTCCTACGACATTGACTTCCCGACTGCAGATGGTGTATCCATACTTGGGGATGCGGTCGATCTTGTAATTCTCTAGCACAAGAATGACATATCCTTTTGGATTGGGCACCGACGCCACGCGAAAACCTGTGGTGCCAAAACCGGGGTTGGGAAAACCTCCGAGACCTCCTAAGAGGAAGGTGACTGATAAGGCGGAGGAACCCGAGATGTAAAAGGAAAATCCAGTGCCGGAAGTGCCACCAGAGATTGCAGTGCTGGAGGCAGCCATGGAGATTCCAGTGCCGAATGTGCCCATGGAGATTACAGTGGCAGAACCAGAGGTGCAATTTGTGGCATCAGTCGGGTCAGAAATAGAAGAAGTACCACGATTCGAATGGGACGGTACAGAGCCAGAAATATTTGAAGACCCTTCTCCTACGAAAGACCCCGAGGTGCAAGAGACCACGGTCCCTGAGAAGGCCACTACCAGTTCAGAGGTGCCTAGAGCGGTTAGGAGCCACAACTCCAAGTCCAAAGATAAGAACAAGGAGAAGTTCATGGTAACTGTCTTCAGAGGGGTAAGGAACGTGCCAAGCTCAGAGATGATGACCCCCAGAAGGCCGCTGAACTAGCCGGGCCAACATACTTCGCAACCAATGATTGCCCGGAAAAGTACGAACATGGGAAAGCACTCTTGCCGGAATGGGCACTGAACGAAGGACCATGGGAGATGAAAAGGTTACATACCTTCTACATGGAGGCCAGCAAGAAAGGCTTGGGCAATATAACAGCTCGATCGCTGGCAGATTGTTTCGGTGAAGAAGGTTACGTATGGCTAGATTTCTCATATCTCCACACCATATATCGTCGGGATAAGATGGACGTCAACTACGTCGGTGTTTGGTGCATGTGAGTATGAGTTTTAATTAATTATATGAAAAATATGTACAATACAAATCCATGTGATTGTTACTAACAAACTTCTTCTGCAGGATGCAATACATGGATGCTAAGAAGAAAAAAGAACCTATCGGCTTCTTGAATCCAACTCGGATCTGCCAAACACAACATACCGTGAGGCTAGCACCAGGGTATGACCAACTGAAGGGCATGAATCCAAAAGAGATAGCTGAATATAAGAAGGGCTTGCACAAGGAGAAATTGATTACTGTCACACAGTACATTGGACGAGCCTTCTTGCACTTTCAAAATAAGAGAGTCGTCATGGCCGCTTATAATTTTAAGTAAGTCCGGTACATTTATCTTCTGCACATATGTCTTATTTTAGCTGGTACTAACTAACTATGCTGTTGTTAATATGTAGCGATCATTATATCTGTTTACTCATCCACCCTAAAGACGGAACCGTGGTAGTCTTGGACCCTCTCAATTACAAACACCAATCATACAAAGAATTTCTAACAATCTTACAGTAGTAAGTGATTATGACTCTTGCATTTTTATATGAATGTATTATAAATAAATATCCTCCTTAATATGAAACGGTACAACATCCATATAGTGCGTACCAGTACTACAAGTTCAAGGGTGGAGAACAAACCCGAACAAGGGAGAAGCTGCTAGTACGTACCTATTGACCGGTAATATTCCACTCACTTAATGTAACTGCCATGGAAGCACCACTGAAGACTGGCTTCTCCGACCTTCCACCCGCTACCAATTGTTTCACTAATTGCAAATTTTAACTATTCTTTTATGATATGTCCTGAAGTGTCACAAGCAACCGCGAGGAACGGTCCTTTGCGGGTATTACGCTTGCGAATTCCTTAGAGTTAATGGAAGGTACAGGATTAACGCGGAGGATGTAAGTCTCTATACTATGTGCTAGACAGCTTCACATATTTATGATACTAATATATTGTTTATCTTCAATGCATGCAGTTGCCAAGATTAGAATGTCGAACAAGTTTTGACGATACAGGCATCAAAAATGTCTAACGTGATATGTGCCACTTCATCCACCATGAGTGCTGTCATGTGAAAGGAGATTTCTTCGACCAAGAGAGTGCCCTAGCCACAAGTGATGAATTCAAGGATCTTCGGGAGTGGAACAATGCTATGCCATAATGTATTAAATAGATGGCGTATTTGAAGTGACAATGTAAAAAAATATTGTAATATATATATTTTGGCAACACTTTTGAGTAATGTAATATATGTACATTTATCAGTACCAAATGCTTGATAATCTTCCAATATATGTACATAATAATCTACCTCCAAGAATTTTTATTCAATAATTTAAAAGTAATTTACGGGCAAATTATTATTAAATTTCAATATTTTCTACCTATCTTCGCAGGCGGAAGTTTTTTTTTTGTAGGCGGCCGATTCTTCTTTTCGCAAGCGGACCGGACTAGCCAACGTCCGCCTGCGAAAATTATCTTCGCAGGCGGACGGCCGCCCCGCCTGCGAAGATCGGCGATCTTCACAGTCGTTGGCTTACAGGCGGACGGCTGCCCCGCCTGCAAAGACCCTTTTCGGCCGGTTGCGATAATGCTTTTCCTAGTAGTGGGCAGCGACTGATCTGATTCCTCCACTTCGCTTTCCACCATATCGTCCGCCATGTCGAGCTTCTGCTCCGTCCTTGCAGCAGCAGCGAGGAAGCCGCTGCGCCGGAGCTCCCTCCAGCGGTGATTCATGACTCGCGAGGTCCGGCCGTAGACAGCGTGGCCAATCTTCTTCCAGCAGTCGCCCAGGCGGTAGTGGAGGCGTAGGAGCTCGTCGTCGTCACGGGCAGTGAAGGGGCGGTGGTAGACGTCGCGAGCGAGGTGGTGGCACCACCTGTCACGGCACAACCTTGCAGAGCGGCGTGGCATGATCCTGGCGACCCTACTCCAGCGGCGGAAGCCGTTCTCCTTGACGAGGCGAGGCAACCAAGGATGACGTACCAAAGTACCGGTAAAAACATCTTCAATTTTTATAATAGTAAAGAATTGGTATTTTCTTTTTTTTCAAACTTATTTTTTGAATTTATTTGAAATTCATCAAAGTGAGCAGTACGCATTCGAGAGGGGATGCGCTTTGGGTGCCATTATTGTCGAAAGGTTATACATGAAAATGGAATATAGGAAATGTTGACACTATGGTATACGCAAGATTGGAATAGGGAGATAGTTTAGGTCTTTAGTAGTATAGGTAAGATTGGAATAAGGAGATTTAGGAGTATAGGATATATTGGTACTAGGGTATACATGAGATGAGAATAGGGACATGGGATAGAGAGATTCTTATATAAGTTCTGACCCCTGAGATCAACGGAATAGTCCTATTCCTGTTTATATGTATAGCTCCAGGATGTATCAGAGATAGAATACAAAATGGGAGTAAGCTAGCTAATCTAGCCCATTTGTCATTTAATTCAGAAAAAATTGCTACACAACTCAATTTTGCATTAATCATACTTTCCTCTTGCTGTTATATCGCACCTCGCACGAGACATGCATATTACATTGCGTTTAAGGTAATAGGTTACACAAAAATAGTCATATACTCATATTAATGCCTTATTGCCATACCATTATATGAATATTATTGTAAAACAACATAATCGTCATGACCAGATGATTGGAATTAATATTGTTTGTACATCAGTACATGACCAACTAAAAGGTTGTACAGCTAAAACAAGGAAAATCATTACAGAGTACAAAATAGGCCAGTAGCTAGATTTCATCAAACTGCCATGCACGCGAACCCTAGCGCGAGGCTGCCGGCCAGGGGATCCATCACGTGGTCAGTGGCAAGGCTTCAAGAACCGAAGCTCGAGGCAAGAGTGTCCGCAAGGGTACTGCGCTGCAACTCTAGCGACGGCAGCGACTGATCAGCTGGCTCCTCCACTTCGCTAGTTTCCACCATGTCGTCCGCCATGTCGAGCGCCGCCAGCTCCTTCCTTGCGGCAGCAGCGAGGAAGCCGCCGCGCCGGAGCTCCCTCCAGCGGTGCTTCATGACGCGCGATGTGCGGCCGTAAACGGCCCGGCCAATCTCCTTCCAGCGGTCGCCGAGGCGGTAGTGGAGGCGCAGGAGCTCGTCGTCGTCGCGGGCGGTGAAGGGGCGGTGGTAGACGTCGCGCGGGCGAGGTGGTGGCGCCACCTGTCGCGGCACGACCTAGCGGAGCGGCGTGGCATGCTCCTGGCGACCCGGCTCCAGCGGCGGAAGCCGTTCTCCTTGGCGAGGCGCTGCAGCCGCGCGTCCTCCTCCGGCGTCCATGCCGGCGGCAGCTTGAGGCGGACGATGCACCTCGCGCGAGGCGGCGGCGGCAGCGGTGGCGTCGCCATGATCACCTCCTGATCCATCGCGACCTCTCAATCTGCTCGAGCTGAGAGCTACGGCGACAAGTGAGGATTCAGATGAAGAATCGCGATTCACCGGTCGATGATGAAAGACAGGGCAACGCCGTTGCACTGTATACATACCTATATAGCGCTAATTCCTTCATTCGTGTCGGATTACGAATCGGAGTCGGAGTGATTAATTAATTAGCTTAGCATGCACGCGTGGATTAATCGCTAGCTTCGGACTCCGTATATATTTACTAATAGTCTAATAGTGTTTCCAATCGAAGGAAAGTATTCAAGTGCAACGTAACGGTGTTTACTATCCCGTCTGACATTTGAAACAAAATCATGAGAAAATCTATGAAATACCATCGACAAGCACTCTAATCCCATAAATGCCATCGACATACGCAACTTTCTGAAAATACCGTCATACAAGCCTATTTCTTTTGAAAATGCCATCACACCGTTAGTCCACACTGTTAGAACAAAAAAAATTTACAAAAATAACCAAATTGCCCTCACTCCAAATTATACTAACCCAATCCAACTCCCGATAGGCGACAATTGCGAGGCGGCGCTCACAGGCGGCGGCAACGTGGGCCCCCCAGGCGGCGGCGCGGGGCTCCCAAGCGGCAGTGCGTCGGCAGCAAGCGTTCGTGCGGCGGTCCCAGGCGGTGAGACGGCCGCTCCCAGGCGGCGGCGAGATGGCCGCCAAGCGGACGCGTGGCGGTCCCAGGCGACGGCGTGGGGCTCCCAAACGACGGCGACGAGGCGGCGCTCCCAGATGGCGGCACGGGGCTCCCAGGTGGCGTCGCGGGGTCCCCAGGCAGCGACGCGTCGGCCGCAAGCGCGGCGGTCCTAAGCGGCGGCACAGCGGTCCCAGGCGACGGCAGTGAGGTGGCGCTCCCAGGCGACGGCGCAGGGCCCTCGGGCGGCAGCGCGTCGTTCGCAGGCGCGGCTGTCCCAGGCGGCGGCACGGGCCCCTAGGTGGTGGCGCAGCGGTCCTAGGCAGTGGCGTGGCGGCAGCAAGCGTTCGTGCGGCGGTCCCAGGCGGCTGCTCCCAAGCGGCGGTGCAGGGCTCCCAGGCCACGACGCGTTAGTAGCAGGCGTTTGTACGGCGGTCCCAGGCGTCAATGTGACGGGCGGCAAGGAGGTGGCAGGTGGCGGCACAAGGAGTGACTCAAGGGCCTCATGCATCGGCACAGTGGTCGCAGGGCCGACGAGTTTTGACTTGATTATTAGTCTGCATGTTCAATGCCTAAAATATGTAAGAGAAAATCCATGAAATGCCATTTTAGATAAACTATTTCAGTGAGTGGTGATCATGAAACACATACATTTTTGAAAGGGCATGTAGCCTAGTGGTTGCAGTGACCTGAGTAGCACCCCAAGGTCCTAAGTTTAAATCTCCATAGGATCGACTTTCAGATTGGATTATTTGAGGGCTAAATTCCCTATTTGATAAGCTATGTTTCTAAAATTAAAAAGGCTGCATATATCCAGTTGGATGTAGAGGCCGGTTAAAGAAATACCCTTCTAAAAAAAAGAAACACATACATTTTCCTTGATGAAGTTCAAGCAACCGTCATTCGGCACAAAGGCAGCAATCTTCTTCCCATTCTTCACCAGCTGAACACGAGCACACTTACAGATGGCAGAGTTTGGCTGCTTGGCCTCAATACCACTATAATGAAACAGATGGAAACTAGTTCAAGTTAAGAAAGCATGAGTAATAAAATTGAGCATGAGTGTTGTCCAGGCGTACATCTTCTCCAAAACAATGCCCTTGGCATGAGATGATCCAGCAAAGGGTTTCTTCCACTCATTGCCCAAGTGGCTCTTCTTGTATGCCTTGTCGGCCCATCTTTGGTTCCTGCGGTGGGTCTTGAGCTTGCGCCCAGCTCCCATACCACATGTTTTCTTGCAATGAAATTTCAGGACCAACTTAAGACAAATGCTACGTCTTACGATTTTGCCAAACATCTCCCGCGTGATTTTTTTCCTGGCATTTGACGTTTTTTTGGCCACATGATCTTTGCACAAGGCATAGAAGCCCACGAACAGCCCAGCAGCCCATCATCATGCCTAACCCTGATTGCTAACTCTAACCCCGGTCCACTCACTGCCCCACACGACCACGCCCGCACTCGTTCCCCGTTCACATCACATCGCACACACGCCACGCCGCTTGGATCTGGGTCCGTGGCCAGCACCCGCACCGCCGTAGCGCGCGCCAACGACGGTGCTGACGTGGCCGTCTTCCAGCAGTTGGTGCGCCCGCCCTCATCTATCCCCCTTCTCGTCGATAGATCCCGCCGCCTCTTTGCCTTCCCCACGCGCATGGATCCATCAGTGACGGCGACGGGAGGGGCTGATCCAGCGCCCGCTTGGTGATCAGGAGCTCTCCGTCACTCTCCCACTTCTCTCTTGTTTCCTCTACTCTCTCTCTCTCTCTCCCACTCCGATCTGGCACCCCCTCCTTCCCCGCAGGCCGCACATATCCCACCGCCTATCTACCTCACACGCGCGTGGCCTGATCCGCTCCCTCTCCCACTGACAATGCGGGCCTAGTCTGGCAGTCGCGGAAACGGACACTACGGTTGCTGTCTTTTTAAGATGCTATAGATAACAAGAATATAAGGTCATTCACAATGCATCTACATGGCATTTGGCCTCAACTCTCCAACTAGACTGATTGTATACGTGGAGAAGAAAAGGAGGTGGGGCCCATGTCTTCACTAGCTTCGCGTGTCCGAGAGCCTCGTCAGAAGAAAACAGCTTTTTCAATCGCATCTCAGCATCTGCACGTGAGAAAGCATGACACAAAGAGAGAAGGGGGAGAAGCTCACCGAAAAAAAGGTAATTACAAAGAGAGAAGGGGGAGAAGCTCGCCGAAAAAAGTAATTTTAGTGATGGGGCTCGCATAGGAAAATGTTTGGTGGGGTCCACCTGAATCCATGCCGCATTGTGGAGAGGAGGAGCTTCGCTGTTTTCTGTACGTGGCTGTTTAGGCTCCTCGGAAAAACAGGACGCATTGCTAATGCCCCAACACTCATTCTAAAGCTAAGAGCACATAACGTGGCAAATGGAACATTCCCTGCAAAATGCCCACAAATCAAGAGAAGTGAAATTTAATGGTACAGTGTACTACAAGCAACACAATCTAATCGGTCTCCTGGACCTGATGGCCTTAATGTTGGTTTTTATAGAGTTTCTTGGCCTTGGATTAAATCTGACATCACTCAAACGGTTCAAGACTTTTATGTTTCAGGCCAATTTCCAAAAGGTATGAATGATACTAATATTACTCTTATTCCTAAAAAAAATTATCCTACTTCTCCTGCTGATTTTAGGCCAATCAGTCTTTGCAATGTTTCTTATAAAATCATTTCTAAATCTTTGGCCGATCATATTAAAAGTGTTCTTCCTGATTTAATTTCAGATTCTCAACAAGCTTTTATAAAAGGTCGTCGCATTGCAAATAATCTTATTATTGCCCAAGAAATAGTTCACTCTTTCAATTTAAAATCTTTTAAGTAAAATGCTTTTCTGCTGAAACTTGATCTTGCAAAAGCCTTTGATCGTCTAGAATGGAACTTTATTGAGAAGGCTCTTCGTCGTAAAGGGTTTCATGGTCATTTTATAAATCTTGTCCTTGCTTGCATTAATTCGGCAAACTTCTCTGTCAATCTTAACGGCCAGTCATATGGTCACTTTTCAGCTGAAAGAGGAATACGACAAGGTTGTCCTTTATCTCCTTATTTATTTATTCTTGCATTAAATGAACTATTTGAAATGATATCTAATGCAATTCAAACAGGTCAAGTCAAAGGAGCTTCTTTAACTCCAAATGGTACCATTATTCACTCTTCAATGTATGCTGACGATCTTATGATTGTAGGTCAAGCCACTCCTGAAGAAGCTAGAAGCATCTTCCAAATTATTCAATTTTTTTGCCATCAATCAGGTCAAACTCCAGGTTGGAATAAATCTTCTATTCTGTTCAGCTCTCATACTCCTATCCTATCAGTGTCACTCAAGATATTTTATCCATTTTCCCTGTCTCCTTAATGAACAACAATTCCAAACATCTTGGTCATCCTCTCATTCTAAATACTAAAGCCAGAAACTCTGGCTACAACTTTATCATTGAAAAATTCAAAACCAGGCTGTCAATTATTAAAGCAAAAACTTTATCCCATGCTGGTAGACTTTCTTTAATAAAATCTGTGTTTGCTTCCATCCCTATTTTCTATATGTCTACCATTTTACACTCCAAAAAACTTCTATATAAATTAACTGCCATTATCAGGAAATTCTGGTGGACAGGTACCAATGATGAAGACAGTAAAAAAGGTATTTGTTGGAAATCTTGGTCTGACATTTGTAAACCTTTTGATCAAGGAGGTTTGGGAATCAGATATTTACTAACTGTTAAAAAAAGTCTTCTTATTCAATGTGCTTGGAGAATTATTGAAAATCCAAATAACTTGGTTTCTAAGATCCTAAAAGAAAAGTATTTCCCTCAGGGCTCCTTTTGGAAAGCTTTAACAAAAATTCCTAAATCTACTTTTTGGAGTTCTATTCTGAAAATTAGACATCTTTTGGATAATTCTATCATATGGCAACTTTCTCAAGGTGATATCTCAATCTGGAATCAACCTTGGTGTTCTGTTTGGAAATCCCTTCCTAATCATATTACTGATTCTGCAATGACTCTTTATTTACCTACAAAAGTTTCTCATCTCTGGAATGATAGGAAAGAATAGGATATTTCCAAAGTGTCTCAAATCTTTGATCCCCAAGTTTCAAATGAAATTTTAAAAACTCCAATTGTGCATTCTAATACTGATGACAAACTTTACTGGATTCATAACTCAAAAGGTATTTGTACTTCTCAAAGTGCTTATAAAGTCTTATCAACCAACTCTATGTTACCTGCTGCTAATATTTCAAATTTGCAATTAAACCTTTTAAAGAAAACTTGGAAATGCAAATTTATTCCTCCAAAAGTTAAAACCTTTATTTGGAGACTTCTCAGAAATGCTCTTGCAACTGCAAAAAATTTGAACTTCAGAATTCCTACTATTTCAAACTCCTGCTCTCGTTGTAGTTTGTCTGAATCTTGTGCTCATCTGTTTTTTCAATGTGCTTTTGCAAATCTGGTTTGGAAACTGTCTGAATTTCATTTAGATACAATCATCATTGCATCCATGCAAAACATCAGTGATATCTTAGCCTATGTTCTAGCTACAAACAACTCTGAATTAAGCCTTTAAAAAGCTTCTATTCTTCTTTGGATGATTTGGAAAGCTAGAAATGACTTCTACTTTAAAAAGAAAAACTGGGAACCCATTCAGGTTAATTTTGCAGCTCAAATCATGTCTTCAAACTTTATTTCCTGTCTTGATACTATTGATGAAGATCATGAATCTCAAAATCATGATGTTAACAGCTGGACTTCTCTCAATTCTGCTTCAGTAATTCGCTGTTATACTGATGCCTCCTGGCAGGATGGTAATACTGGTATTGGAATCTTCATCCATAACTCTGATACTCATAAAGCCCTATTTATTCAAGCTGCTTCTAATTTCTTCTCCTCTCCATTACAAGCTGAGCATGCAGCAATCATGACAGCCATTTTGATTTGTCAAAAGTTAAATATTATTGATGTTACTCTTCTTTTAGACAATCAGGAATTAGTTAGCCTTTTGCAGGTTCAAGACTATTATTCTTACGAACATCATTGGAGCTTAAACCCTTTACTTTAAGATCTTATTTCCCTTGCAGGAACACAGGCTCTTAACATCAAATGGATTTCAAGACAAGTTAATAAGATGGCTGACTTTCTAGCAAAAAAAGCAAGGAATAAATCTAGACAAAATCTGAATCAAATAGTTTGTCAAAATATTTCCCACTTATGTTCCCATTCTGACTGTCCGACTAAGACAGCTTTGGAATCTTCTCCTTTTATGGAGAATGTATCTTTGGTTGATGTATTATGCTTCTAAGTTCAATAAAGCTCTAAATTCTCAAAAAAAAAGCTACTGCAAAATGAAATATTTGTAGAAAAATTTTTTTTACCATCATCTGTAGCCATCTGCGGCAGAACAATCCCACATGACCATCATCAGTGTTAACCACACGACCATCTTCAGTGTTAATTAAGACACAATCCCATTTCAAATAATTTGGAACAAGAAAACTGGCAGAAACTAAGATCAAGTTCTTGACAGGCTCCTAACACCAAAAATATTGTATGCTACCATGCATAGGTTCTCAGATTCAAGCATTTAAACCAAGGGACGGGTGATTACACAGCAGCAAAGAATTAATATCGCTTATGAATATGTTTATCACTGACGGTGTCAAATCTGACCAGCACTGGACCATCAATATGCTCACATTACCTACATCTACCGCAATCTCACTCTCTACGAATCCAAGAACACGCAACAAACGAATCAACCAAACATGGCCCATAGCTACACTTCTTATTACAAACTAAGGCAAAGAGATAGAGAAAATGCTTCTAGTGAAGACACATGTTAACACGAGCGCAACGCAACGGATCGTTGCAGAAACCACTACAACGGACGAAAGAGAAGGGATCTTTTGCACACACCCCATGGCGGCGGAGGGAGAGGCCGAGAGATCTCCGAACGGCGACGCGAGAGGAGGGCTTCAATGACGGCGGCGGCTGAAAGTGGAGTGAGGAAGGAAGACGAGGGAGATTTTATAGTAGTAAATCTCAGCGATTTAGGGTTAGCGTGGTGCGCGCTGAGATTCGTGTTGGGGTGATGGGTGTAATCCCACAGTCCTCGTGAGGTTTGGTGAGAGACTACGAGGCGACTAGGCCAGTTCCCGGCCCACCATGTCATTGTGTGAACAGGTCCAAGGCCTCCTATTTTAAAAAAAAGATTTCGGGCCAATTTGCCAGTAGATTTTTAGTTTGTTTTCTCACCTTGGACGTATAAAATCATTCCGATGAGCATTAAATTTTTTTTAGGGGCCCTATGAAAGGATTTGATCCGTAGAAAATTTCAGAGGAAATATGACATGAAGTTCTAAACTATTGTAACTTTGGAAAAAATCCAAATACCCCTCTAAACTTTGATTGGAAGTTCATTAAGCACCGTGTACTTTGAAATCGGATATCTCTTACTATCGAATTTCATGCCCGTTCTCGAGCGATTGGCCCCGCCACGTGGCTTCACTCGATTCCAGGGTTCGAGTCGTGCGCGCATCCGTTGGATTAGAAATCAACGGGAGAGATCCACAAAAGGATCTATTTATAAATTTTAATCTTCCAAGGGTGTTTATCTCAAAATGTGGCATCCATCATCCAGATTCCAGAGAAATCCTTTCCTCCCCTCGTCTCGCCGCTTTCTCCTCCGCCGAATCGCCGATTCACAAGCCGTCACCGGCGTTGGTCACCGCCACTCCACATCAGTGCGCCTCCCTCGCCAATCCCCATCCCCTAAAATCCCTAGCCCACAGCTCCACCATCGTCACTTCACCTCTCCGCGCCTCCGCATCTCGCGAGCTGAGCGTTGTCGCCTCCTCCTCGTCTCCTCGCTCCCTTGCCGCCCGTCCGCTTCCCTGGCGCAGCTCTCAAGTGGGAGGGCTGCGCGCCGGCTGGAAGTCTCTTGACTCTTCCCCTTCTATCGATCCCTGCGGTGGGAGAGCACCGGCAAACAGTGGTCGTACACCTCGCCGATCGACTTGGCTCGCTGCGGCGGACGACCACTATGACGTCGTCCAGCAGCTACTGCATATCGACTAACCTCACTCCGTCGGATCCCCCGCCTGGAGGCTCTCTGGGACGACAATGCCGGATTCGCCGGCGTGACGCGGTACCGGGCGGACGGGGAAGGCTCGAACGGCCGGTTGCGGTGAACGCTCCTTGGTGTTTAGGCTGGAGATGATAATCAGGGCAGTCCACACCGCCGCAAGAGGCGGCAGCACGGAGATGCTGAGGGGGCTCACCCGACACCACTGCATGTTGAAGTTTACCACCTCCGTAGAAAGTTGTCAAGTGCATTCCTAGCTTACGTCAAGATAGAGCTGGTGTTCCCTGCAGGGAGATGCTGTTCAAGATTTATGAGCAATACAATTTCCGCGATGATCGTCCAGGAGTATTGTCCAGCAACGGATAGTAGAAACATGAAAGACCAACCTTTTCCCACTGCTTATGGGGAATCCTTAAATAGCTATAGTTGCAGCTCATTTTTTTGAGAGCCACACAATGGGATGCTCCGTTTGCTGTTGGATTGAAGGAATGATCTAACAAATTGTATTATTGATGGTTTGAAAAGTGAGGATATTATGTTTAGAGATGATCATTACAGAAACTGTACAATGCTCGTATATCTGTTCGCTTGTTTTATATTTTTAGATGATTAAAGTCTCTTTGCGGACTATTTTTCTAATAATAAGAACATTCATATATTCATACATTGGGTCTAATTGGACTGGCTCATCTACACTTTACATGGCGAAAATAATGGCCCATCACCAAATATGCGCGTCGAAGCCGCTCTTGCTTTCTAGTTCAACTCCCTGAATTTTCTAATACCATTTATATAAGCTCATAACATGGTTTTGCATAATTATTTTTATCTAATTTGTACTTTCTCTGTTTCATAATGTAAGTCATTCTAGTATTTTCTACATTCATATTGATGTTAATGAATCTAGACACATTAATATGAATGTAGAAAATGCTAAAATGACTTATATTGTGAAACAGAGGAAGTATATAATTTAGTTGAGTTTTATATCTGTTATATTAGCTATTCGAGGCAGCTCGTTTTAGCTTTTAAATACGCAAGACCAACAACATTCAAATCAAGCTTAGGGGATAAAATGAACGGTATTATAAAGTGTAGGTGGGGCATGATTTTTATTTTTGTTTTCTCACCTCGGACATATATAATCAATTAACCATTCCAAATTTCCAATTAAAATTGTTTTTTTGGCCTATGAAAGGATTTGCTCCGTAGAAAATTTCAGAAGAAATATGACATGATGTTCAAAATCATGCAATTTTTTCTTACGCGCTCTTTCTAAACTATTGTACCTTTTCGTGTCTTACTACCATGTGAAAGCGATCAAGTTACACAAATGCGTTTAGCAAAAAGCACCGAAATTCATATCAGTTAGCAGAGTCCAAGTAGTGCATTGTACATCGACATAATTGAATGAGTAAACATAAGAGCACTGGAATTACTAATAATTCATGTTTTCTGTTGGTACCAAATGTCCTTCCACAAGGGAAAACTCTTACATGGTGTCGTACAGCAATTCTACAGACACAAGACCATAGCCCATAGGCAGCTTTATTATGTTGTAGAACAAAAGAATAAGAAACATTTGAAGTACACAGCCTGCTCGGTTGAATTGATATCACAATTTAGAAACAGTGACATTTTGGGGCTAGGAGCTGATTTATATACCTCCAGCCCACGGCCAACCACTTTGGTGAACCATATAAATTTCTTCTTGCAATTTCACCTTGTGACATGTACTGTTGCGCATACATCGTAATGAAAATATCATGCCCAGGACTAGGCAGCAGGCACCAAGTCATACCTCCAATTCTGTGAATGCTAGATCTCACTGAAGTGTCAGTATACCGACAAAATTTGACTTTTGATTAGAGAAGAAATCAAATAGTCCGGAGCTATTATTTACACAAGGTTTGTTATGGGATGGTATTCTCATACTAGTCATGTCATTCTGAAATGTAAGGCTACACCTTTGGAAGATGAAGATCGGCTAGTGACGAAGTGAGATCTTCTCTCGATTGGGATCTCCGACTTTGGAGTGTTGTTTGACCTGGCTTCCACATTCCACTAGAAAACTGCATCTGACCTAAGCTTCCAACAGAATAGCTGTGATAGACGCCCAATGACTGCCTGGAGGACTCCATAAGCTGAACACTGCTGCCTCCTAATCCATGGCTCATGCTGAATGGATGGGGCTCTGACCCAGCAACAGTAGGACTCAGAGGTGTCTTTGTTCTTGCATCACCTGTGAAGAGAATGGCAATACGAAGCAAATTTAAAAGTTTTGTCTATAGGACGGAACCTCAAGCTACAGAAAACAAAAGGCGAGTGCAACAGCCACACAGAAATTGCAGGATAGTTTGACTTCACATAATGAAAGAAATCTCTTTCCATACTATTGTGCCTTCATTGTTAATAGAGTTAAGTAACAAAAACTACTTTTCTATAATAGTATATTAAATAATTAAAAAGTTCAGTCCAACATAATAATTAATATAAAAAGAAAAAAGAAGCAGCTTTTTTAGAATGGAAAGATGTTTGATTGTTTAAAATTAAAGAGATGATGCATAGTATATAGTAGACATATAGTATAACACTTTATTTGGTTTTCCAAAAAAGCAGAGCAACCAATGGCTATACGTCTACTAAAGAAAAAGAAATGGTACATATAGTATCAACAGAATTGTCAGGGTAAAAATTTTGTGCTTCTAGAATTTAAGTCCCAACCCCACAGACAATAGATGCTTTTTACATGAGGAAACACCTTAAAGTAACAGCAATGTCAAGGAAAAAAAAACTCAATACATACCTGAAGTAATATGACTCCATAGATGAAATCTGAAAGGTGATCCCATGCTAAGCACAGGACTGCCTGCACTGTTCTGCCTAAAAAGTGGCAGATAAGACTTGCGGAATGATCTTGGGATTGAATTGCTGACACACAATATGGCACATATGACTAACACAATTGAAATCAGAAACAACACAATAAGAATATTTGGATTTATCTCTCGGTGGAGTATTCTGTATCCTTGAATATCGATTCGTGTAGACAACACCTGTCCAGCCTCTAACAAAGCAACCCCAAGAGTCCAAGTTATACTACCAGAGTCAATTATCACCTGGTTATCTTTGATCTGCAGCCCCTCTCTCAGAAGTGATGTAATATAAGGAGCCCTGAAACAATACTGTTCTATAAAAGGTTGTGGTGGAACACTACTCTTTGCAACCTTCCATGTTTTTTCACAAAATTCCTGGCCTCTATTTAGAACATCAATGAGAGTGGCATCGGCAGTCAAATTGAAAAATTTAAAAACCACATAGAAACCAGACATAGCATAAAACTGCCCATGTGGTTGCGGAAAGGTACTAGGAAGAGCACAAGGTTTAGTGTTGCAGTCAACTGAGCTTGCATTGGACCACTCAGAAAGATTCACTGTTAATTTTGCAAGGGCACTACATTCGTTCCACTGAGGCATCCCGATCAGTTCAACTGCCATTCCCTGCTTCTCTTTGCCTGTTGTCTTCCCTCCAACACTGGGACTTCCATCTAGTTTGAGCGGGTGGCAGTAAGAACAAATATAATCTTCTTTGTATCCCGTTTGTAGACAAGGATGCTTAACCTGAACTTTTCCATTACCAGCTGCCCCTCCCAACTTCTTCACAAGATGTGCAACAGATTTGTCAAATGCATCATTTAGCCCATAACCAGACAGAGAATAAGCACTAAGTTGATGACTGATAGAACCAATCCTTAGACTCATACTTGTTTCATCCTGAATGGAATTATCAGTCTCAAATGTCACCTGTAATGATGATCCACCTAAATCAAGTGAACCATATGTCATTTTAGAAGATGAGGTGCCAAGCATATTCAAATGATGGTTAAGAGCTATCCATCCATAATAAGCTTCATCCATGCCACTGATAATCTTGACTCTGTCTCTAGAACACAGAAACGATGAATTCTTCAGAATATCCCAAGCCTTGTCCAGAAGCCACTCAGAATCTGCACTCGGTAGCTTGCGCACACCAGCTGTGGCATATAGAAAAGCAGGCGTGTGTTTGTGTGCACGTCTAGGAATCAACTTCTCAGCCATTCGAAGGAGGGGCTCTATTGTCATCTTTAATCCAGTTTCATTGTGAACAAGTTTGTTCAACCCAGGTTCAGTCTCCATTCGCTGATAGGCTCGCCCAGTTAATTTACCAGATTTTTTCTTAGGAGCATTTCCTAAGGGTTTCAAAGCAATAGGAAATGTGTTTCCATCGTCATGGTTAACAGACCATTCGTAAACATACACTCTTGTCCCAGTGCTTCCACAATCAAGAATAACATAGTATTCAGGGCTTCCTTCCGAGAGAAAGACATGGAAATATCTCAAAGAAGCATATATAAAGAACACCAAAAGGAACAGAGCAATAGCACAACCAGCAGCTCTCATGCATTTCTTTCGATTTGTTGGTGATGAGGGGGGTGTTTTCTCTTTTGAAAAGCTTGCAACAGCGCCATCTCTTTGAAGTGTGCGGATAGGTTTTGCACGCCCTGAGACCAAATCACTACCAGTGCTAGAGCCCCTTTCTAATGCATCAATTCTTGAGAACGTAGGCAAATCTTGAAGTGAAGAAGACAGCCGCATAGTTGCTTCTTTGTAGTCAGGGTGGCAATTATTATAAGATCTCACTGGTAAGGGCAAATAAGCAGTTGGAATCTTGGCAAACAGAAGTCATAAGGATGCAGCATAAATAACCAGAGTAAATTAATTCAATAGCGCCTTTGCACCGCCTCTGCCTGCAAGAAAATTCCATAGTTAGAATATACTAACGTGGTAAACCACATATGAATAAAGCTAAAATTTGAAAGATGCTCCGCACTAACTAACAACACTCTCGTTATCAGGCATAAGAAAAACTTTCCTACAACACCAATGCAACACTAGCATTGAAGAAAATAGATGCATCCTAAATTCCTAATCTTAGGAAATATATTAACACTATATAAATATCAGTAATATCTGCAAATCAACTCACATGCTAAACCAGGTTTTCCCTAAATCCTGATACTAACTCAGTGCCCCCACGTTAAACTGCTAGTATTCATATGCATCATCCCACCGACACTACAACAGAAACAGGTCACCACCGACGACGAACTCCCGGCTACACACTACCACCCATAGGCAAAAACTCAAGGATCGCAGCAACGCGCCCGCCCCCAAACACGCCAGCTTCCCCTCGATTCCAGCACCCAGGATCGCGTCCTCCACCACACCAAACCGCCCGATCCCAGCCACCGACCCCCGAACAACCTAAGATCTAATCGCAGATTGCCGACACGCGACCACAGAAACCCGGCATCGAAGCTGCCGGATTGGATCTGGCCGGGAAGGGGGGGGGGACACCGACGACTTACCCGTCGCGGCGGGCCGGTCTATGCCTCCATCGCCGCCCACCCCCCGGCGGCGCGGGGCCAGCGGCGGCGAGGATTGGGAGCACCCGCGCGGCGCGGTGGGGCGGAGCAGTTGGGGCGAGGCGGCGATGTGGGCGGGGGCGGTGCCCGCAACGGCGGCGCGTCGACGAAGGACCGGGCGGTGTGGGGCAGCGTGGGGTCGGCGCGGACGGAGGTTGTGGGGGCGTCGTGGCGGATGGAGGTGGTGGTGACGACGTCTTGGAGGCGGCGGCAGCTGAGTGGAGGCGGGCGACGGATCGGGGATCCGCAGTACCGGCGGCGGCGGCGCGGATGAGATTAGGGTTAGGGGAGGGAGGGAGCAAGGGTGAGAGGGCTGGGTGATGAAGGGGCGATCGACGGAGGGAGGAATCTGCGGCGGAGGGGAGGAGACCGGCGGCGAATCGGGGCAAGGAGGGCGGATTTGGGGGGCGACGGTGCGGGCGCGGGTTGGGGGATGAGGACGCGCGGGTGTTGGGGGAGAGGTGGAGATGATCTCGATCGTTCCATTTTTCACGGCCGTCGACTGCTGAATGTAAGAGCGTAGGAGTGAAGGATTAGCTGGGTCCAAGTTCACAGTTCCGACGAAAATAGGTTGAATTTCAGAAACCGTATGAGATTTCAATGAGTTTCATTAAAATTTAAATTTGAATTGATAAAAAAAATCAAATTAAATCTTATAAATAGTATGATATTCGTAGAACCTATTGGGATATAAATTTTAAAAAAAATTGATGTATTCCATATATTTACTGAAATTTACACTAGAAAAGAAAAGAAAAAATAACGAATTAGAAAAAGGGAAAAAATCAGTTTACCTCTTTTTCTAGTTATCGATTGAAATCTCGATGATTTCGCTCGGAATTTCGCCAAAGCCGACCGGTTTTCGCGAGCTTATCGGTAAACTCAAGGAATTTGTATTCAAATTTTGGTTTATGAAATTTGTTTGGTATCTACCAGATTTCGTGAAAATCGTTATTCCGCCAGAGCTCGAAACGAAAGGCCATCTTGGAATCGTAAACCCTGGCCGGTGAATTATAGGGTAGATAGATAAATGGAAGTAGTATTTTGCTATACTTGTGGCATGCACGACGAGGATAGTTGGTAGGCCTACCCTCGATGGATTTGCATGCGACCGCGCTTGTTGTTCGGTCGAGAGATACGGCAACTGGCATGAGGGAAATATATTGGTTGATGAGGAAACTGTTTTACGCGAGAGTTGTCTACGCCAACTCGCTTTGCTGGCGGAAAAGCTATCGCGTGAACGTTCGTGGAAATTGGTTCACGCGAACGCCCCTTTTCCGGATCGTTTCTGTATACTAACTGATTAGATCGCTGTAATTTCAGATCACCAACTAATTAGATTTGGAGATATACAACATGGACCTTGTGGGCTATAGTAGTTTAAATTGACATCTTTATCTTATTTTTACTTTTTTTTGTTTCTTTTGTGAAATTATTTTTTATTCTAGTTTGTTATTTATTTTGTGATCACAAAATATGTATTCATTTTTAAAACATAACACAACAGCAAAATTTATCTTTGAATATTTTTTTCACTATTATTTAGAGAAGGAATTTTAAATCATATATAAACTTTACATGTGTAAAGTTTACATATAAAATGTTACTGAAAATTACTATGTATAAAGTTAGTATATGTAAACTTTATACGAATAAAGTTACATGTATAAAATAGAATTGTTTATGTTAGATTTTAGTCAAAATGAGAAAAGAAAAGGCCCGGATATGATTTAGCTAACTAGTGGGCCCGTGAAGATTTTGCATATGCATAGGCTAAGTTGTGGGCTGGAGCAACTTGTGAGCAAGAGCAGACACAAGTTCGCTCGACGCGAACAGTCGCGTACTAGACTCACCTCTTTGCTGGCGCACATGCCACACGGCTGGCATGTCCGTGCCCTCACGAGTTTTCTTTTCTTTCATCAATTTTTTTGCCAATTTTTTTGTTATTTTTTTATTTTAGAAATTGAATCTTTCATCTCTAATTCTAGTTGAAAGTTTTTGAATTTGAGTTGAACGTTTCGAATTTTGAGATCAAAGTTTTTAAATTTGAGTTGAACGTTTTGAATTTTGTGACGAAAGTTTCCAAATCTTAGTTTATTGTTTTCAAATATTGACTTGATTTTTTTTCCAAATCTGAGTTTAAAGCTTTCAAATCTTGGTTAACAGTTTTGAAATTTGAGTTGAAAATTTCAAATATATAGTAGAAAAGGTTTGAATTATTTACTTAAAAGTTTTTAAATCTAAGTTGAAAGTATCAAATATTAATTGAAAAGTATTCAAATCTTGACTTGGCAGTTTTTAAATTTGAGTTGAAAGTTTTCAATGAAAGAAAAGAAATGAGTTTGGATTAAGTGTGCGCTACTTAATTTGTTAGCGCATATGCGTAAAGTAGGAAACCACTCAAAGGAATGTTGTTCTCGTTCATCTAAAACCATCCAAATAGTTATATTTTTTATAAAAAAATGACAACATTTATACCATGAAATTTTGTGTCCAAACTTAACTCACTCTAAATAAATTCAGCAAATGAATAGTATAGTGGTACTATATTTATACCCAAATTTATTTCCTGATTTGTAGGTTGAATTTAAACTTGATTTTTGTTGGAGTGCTAGATGTCACTATACTTTACATTGTTAATTTTTTTAAAATCTTTTATAACTATTTATATTGAATTTTCAAGAAAAATGTACGCGAGGGAACATCGTATCGAGGGATTAGAACCCACTTTCCTGGCTGATGAATTCGGCCATGCATTAATACAGAGCAGCAATCATGTCTATTACTCATTTTTATAATATCAATTCTACCGAATGCATATTTCTATCAGTAAAATAATATGGAACACCTCAAATTAATACATACGTACATAGATGAGACTCCCCAAACCAGGGAAATCTCTTGGAACAACTTCGGTAAGATTGTGAGGACCTACTCAGACCTACCATTATTTTCAGAAGAATACTCTCTTTGAGTTGTAAGAAACTATTAGATATTAGGATTAATTGAATTGATGTCATTGTAAATTCATGTTATTGAAAAAAAAAACTATTACTATTCAGGATACCTGTTACGTGCTACTAGAATTTTATAAAATTAAAACCATGCCATCTTCGTCATTTTATATATATATATATATATATATATATATATATATATATATATATATATATATACCAAAATACCCATGCATGTGGGACCCACACGTCAGTTCCATTTTAATTTCTTCCTCCACCCTCCCCTCTTCTTGCTTTCCATCTCTGTCCACCTCTCCCTCGGTAATAAGAGAGGCAGTGGCGGGCAAGCCATGGGTGTGCGGCGGCACAAGCAACGAGAGAGCGAGGCAGCGGTGACCTTGTCGGTGAGGGAGGTGGAGGCTGCAGAAGCAGCATCTTTAAGGCAGGAGCCCTCGAGTGAATGATTGATGTGAGAATTTGTAGCTGCTAATTAATATGGAAATTTTTAACCTTTATACCTTTTAAATTAATGTGGGGACTTCTATAGTGGACTCTAATTTAATATATTTTACGCAAGGACTACAATTAATAATATATATATATATATATATATATATATATATATATAAAGATATAAACATTTACACGTAGCTCCTTGTTTCTCAAATATTTTATCTTGATCACAATGGGATGTCTGATCTTCTGCCAGGTAAAGATTAGGCGGAGAAGGCTAATCTCCTTGTTTCTCAAACACCTCATCGAGATGGCTAATCCCTACATGCGAATCACAAAACACAAACAAGAACAAAGGTAGATTACAATTCAATTTGCATATGAATGGTTAAGATCTCAAAGTTGGGGTTTCACAAACCGAACTAGCAGCGAAAATGCAATGACAGAAATAATCTAAGTAAAACCCTACTCTAAACTATAACTGCTACTAAATTAATATGATTAGGAACATTCTATAGTTAGTCTTAGGGCGTCCACACCTTGGGCTTAGCCCATGACACAATTATAAGGCCCAAAGCACAAATTAGACTCGGGCTGCATATGGTATGTGGCTTTTTTCTGCAGATTCCAGACAACTTAAGAGAATTTTTGATGTGTGACCAAAACCATCTGAAAGTAGACTCCATACGCTTTCCAACAAGTACTGATGGGAGCTGAGATTCCTTCTGGATCAGCAGCTATGTCCATTTGATGTTGATGCTGTTAGGAGGGTCGATTCCGAATAAAAAGCGTGTAGAATTTCATCACTTACTTTCTATGGACCAAAAGTGACATGGTGACATAGGAGTAGATTTGGAGAAGGATATTGGTGTGATAATTCCAGAAGCATTGAACTCTTTATCTCTGGCTGTACCTTTGTTATATATTGGTAGAAACAGCCTCTACCGCATGCCCCGTTATACATCGAATAAGAAAAGGAAACAAACTAGAGAAATATCCAAGCTTATCATCTATTATCACATGTGAATAGTGCTACTTTAATTTCTACAATATAATTGGTTAGTCCACAGCACTACTACATAATACCCTTTTGGTGCTGGTTGGGAAACCCCCCTTAGGTGTCGGTTTTCCGAACCGGCACTAGGGAGGCAGCACTATTGATTCCAAGTGATTGGTAACGGTTTCAAAACCGGCACCTTTGAGGCGCTTGTGAGCCAAAAAAAAAAGGCTCGATGCATCGAGCGCATCCACCCCCCACGTTGCCCCCATAATCTCAAATCCACAACATCAATGAATCAACCAACATCATCACAACGAATAAACCAACATCATCATAGAAATTACAGACTATAAACTCCCGAATCAACCAATATCAATCACAGACATCACACAACAAACATTGAAAGAACAATCAACTCCACCACTGCTCACCGTCGCCGTCTACCAGATCCGCCACCGCTGCCACCGTCACCCCGAGGATCCGCCGCCGCCGGGCCGCCATCAGGCCACAATTGCCTCCCCTCCCACAGTTGGGCCGCCGGGAAGTAGGGGCCGTCGCATCCGGGAAGTAGGCGCTGTCGCCTGAACACCATTCGCCACCACCTCGCGCGCCTCCCCTCCCGCAGGATCTGGTGGAGGGGAGGGCACGCAGGCCCCTCCTAGCCCCTGCGAGGCCGGTGCTGCCTTCACCGCCCTTCCTTCTGCCGGATCTGTCGGAGGGAGGGCGCCTCCAGGCAGCCGCCGCTCCTCCCGCCGCGCGCCGCTGACACCGTCGATGCCGCCGCACGCCGCTCCTCTAGTCGCCGCCTCCGATGAAAGAGAAGAGAGGGTGCTCAAGAGAGAGGGGAAAGAGCGCAGAGAGAACGAGAGAGATCGAGAGGAGACGAGAGAGTTTGAGCGAGCGAGCGGACGCTGCGGACCTTATCTCCTCGACACGTTGTGGTGGGGCCTGTCGGCTCATCGCCGGTTTTTAATATTAAAGGTTCTGATTCTAAATAAAAACCGATACCTATAATTACTTAAGGTGCCTGGTTTTTGCGATTTCAACCCGCGGAGGTGGGAAAAGGCCTATAAGTGCTGGTTTTAGCACTTCCATCACCTATAGCGCTCACATCTGTTTGATGTTTTGTAGTAGTACATGTAACTTCATTGATCATGCAAGCACTTCGTATGCACGCTCCCCTTTCTTTCACCCATACAAATATTTCTGCAAACAATAAGATAAAAAAACTCATGAAATACTTACATAATAAGCATGCACCTTTGATTGATGAATATAAAAGATAGGCATGGTTATATCCGAGTTAGCGATGTTCTCATCACATCTTGTGATGTTAAAAACTGAAAATAATAGCGTAGCCATGACAGAGTTAGCCGCAACATTTTTTTTTGCCACTAAACTGTGAAATCGTATGTGATTTGAAATAAACAGAAAAAGAAAATATTTGTAGACTTATCCGTGAAATCATAAGTGACTGGAAAAACAAAACAACAAAAATTAGGAGATATTTTCAGAAAAAGTGTAAACAGGAGATATTTCCAGGGGAAAAAACTAAACTATAAAATTGATTTTCAGAAAGAATGTAAACAGGAGATATTTCCAGGGAAAAAGAAAAAAATGTAAACAGGAGATATTTCCATCACCTATAGCGCTCACATCTGTTTGATGTTTTGTAGTAGTACATGTAACTTCATTGATCATGCAAGCACTTCGTATGCACGCTCCCCTTTCTTTCACCCATACAAATATTTCTGCAAACAATAAGATAAAAAAACTCATGAAATACTTACATAATAAGCATGCACCTTTGATTGATGAATATAAAAGATAGGCATGGTTATATCCGAGTTAGCGATGTTTTCATCACATCTTGTGATGTTAAAAACTGAAAATAATAGCGTAGCCATGACAGAGTTAGCCGCAACATTTTTTTTTGCCACTAAACTGTGAAATCGTATGTGATTTGAAATAAACAGAAAAAGAAAATATTTGTAGACTTATCCGTGAAATCATAAGTGACTGGAAAAACAAAACAACAAAAATTAGGAGATATTTTCAGAAAAAGTGTAAACAGGAGATATTTCCAGGGAAAAAAACTAAACTATAAAATTGATTTTCAGAAAGAATGTAAACAGGAGATATTTCCAGGGAAAAAGAAAAAAATGTAAACAGGAGATATTTCCAGGGAAAAAAAACTAAACTATAAAAATTAAATTTTAAATGTATCAGAGCCAGGTTTCGATCCTGGGACCTGTGGGTTATGGGCCCACCACGCTTCCGCTGCGCCACTCTGATATTGTTGTCCAGAGTTAATCTCTCATTCTTATTATCGCGTTTTCTTGCACTATCCTTGATCTACCCTGCATGAAAACGGTTCGGAATGTTTCTCCATACCGGACGTTTTTGGAAACGGAAAGTATCAGTTGGAAATATTTCCGAAACTTTTGAAAACGGAAATGAATTCAATTTTTTTCTCAAAAAATGGAAACAAGGTAAGGCTACTATCTGTGAGAAACGAAATCGGAATTTTTTTGGAAAACAAATTCTCAGATTTTTTTTTTCTGGGAATCGGAAACAAAGTACGTATTTCTCATGTACAACTGATTAGCTTCAATCTTCTTTGCTCTACTAGTCGAGTGCCCGTGCGTTGCAACGGATCTTAAATAGAAAATATAATATGGTTTAACTTGAAAATATATAAATGTGTCTGCGTTGTTGTAAAATAGAAAGCTATATTATATTTAAATAAAAAATAGTTATTCGATCCGATGTCTCCCAGATGGTGTCATTCAATAATCGAAAGATACAAAGTCCAAAGGAACAAATATGCCATGGTTGTACAGACTCATAGGTCATCTTTGGGACCAATTATAGTATAGACAACTTATGATTACTCTAATGTGATTATCATTATATAAAAATTGGATGATAATAAACGGATAAAAGATGTTAACAGTTGATGAAAATTTGCAAGCCAAGATTAAACTTGAATATATAGAGCTCCATCCATTTTAAAATATATGTGTTTATTTTGTTTCCCTTTTTAATGTAAGCATTCTTGCCAAAATTGCAGGCTGTACTCAAAATAGTGAGATCTGGTGATCAGATAAAACTTTCTAAATCACCACTCAAAGTCTGAACCTATATTGGTAACAGTTCATATGCAGGATGGAAATACATAAACACATGAGGAGCTTTCTCTTTTGTTTTCCCGTTTGTCACTCCATTTCTTTTACATAACAAAGATGGAGGAAATTTCAAGCATAAGTACTAATCACTCTTTATTTCTGATAATGAATCACTGCATCAGTAAAACTTGATAACTCATGTACATTGAAAAAATGTGTCGATAAGGATATTCTCGCTGTTTTAGCATTGCAGATAAAGCAGAGGAAGATTCAACAGAGTTTCAGCCTACTTGTGCGGGTAATATGCATGTTTTGCAATATTTTTTTCTTTCAAAGGAATATTTCTTTTAGAACAACAATAGTAGTGCAGCATGTGCATATTTTTCTCAAGTTTCTAGTTTGCATAATAATATCAGTTATCAATGTTGATAATTCAAAACCACAAACAAAACTATATATTAATGCCGTACGGCCACGCTCGACACCTCAACCTCTAGGTCCTGAAAAGTACAAAATGTTCAGGTTTTTTTTTTCAAAGAACACAAAAATGTTCGGGTTCTAGATCAATCCCTCACCGGCGAGCTCGAGGTGCTGCGGTACTGGATCGACCGCCTCGCCGTCGTCAGCATGCATTGTACCATTGGAATAACTACCACCCATGCGGCAGAGCATTATATTAGATACTTCAGAGAAAAGTATTTTCTATAGAAGGGAAATCTATAGGTAAGAATGAAGGTTTTATTTACAATCCAATTCAGCCACTTGAATGTTACCAACACACAAGATGCCTAAAAAGCAAGGGCAATATTATGATCAGCAAACACGTCAAAGATTTAGGGGTGTTGGACGAGTTATTTCTTATTTTAGCAAAATATGTCTCTAAATGGAATTATCGTTATGTTGACCATTCCAAAAAAAATTACCTACATTTAACAATGACTAAAGCAAACTTAACATTTCCATTCTAACATTCTGCGTCAATTAAAAAATTATTGCTATCAACCTCAAGCCATGGACACAACACTTGTTTGTTATAGGATTTGTTGCTATTAACCTCAATTCAGTCTGCATAATGATTAGTGTTTTGGCTATCTAAGAGACAGCGTACACTTGTACGTTAGAAATATCATGTTAACCCAGAGATGATTTGGTCCAAGATACCATTAAACCAATTATAGCAGCAAGGACGACTGCTGTGGCCGTGCCCAAAGATGCACAATACTCCATCTCTGCATACCTTTAGCCTGCAAAGCTGAATTCGTTGATGTCATGGTTTCTATACAATTAAGCGCAATTGGGCAATTTGTGTTGTTATTGTTCCAGTATCACGAAATACAAATTAGATGTAATCTGAACTTACCTTTTCTTACATAGCCTTGTGAAGAAATCAATAGCACTGAGCAGAGAGGCAGAGCACGCAGAAAGCACAAAGAGGAGGAAAGAGGGATTAGATATGGGGAAGACTTGAGAATAGAGAAGAAATCGCCATCAGTAATGGCGACTCGTGGAGGTGGCGACGGAGGAGCCAGCGGGATCGCGTGACGACGACCTGTCGGCGGGATGGACTCGCGTGGCACCACCGAGGCGGTCGCGGCGGCGCAGGGAAGGAGCCGGTAGGGTTGCGACAGAGGAGCAGCCAGGATCGCGCGACGACGATGACCTGGCAGCGGGATCGGCAGCCACCGCGGGATGAGCGTCCGACCCTGACCATGCGGCGCCTCCTCTCTGTTCCACTGCGGCGCGGCAGCCTATGCACGGCGGCTATGCCCTACCCCGCCCTCGCCTCATCCACCGCCGCAACTCCGACACACTGTCGGGCTCATGCCTCACCGGCACACTGTCGGGCTCAGGCCTCGACCCCTCCTCGTGGCGGAACCAGACGGGGATGCGGCAGCGCGTCGGAGCGTCGCTGGAGAGAGAAGTGATGCGATGGCGTTGGAGGTGGTTGCGAGGGAGCGGAGATGCGGAGATAGTGACCGAGAGAAGGGGGAGGATGCGTGCGCCGCGTGGATCGGGCCTGCGGCGGCATGCGGAGAAAGAGAAACTCGATCTGAATCGTTGGATATCACAATCGTACGGGTAATATTCCGCATGTCTGTTAAGGGTGGAGTCACCACCATCACTACGAAATTTTTAAGTAGTTGAGAAATGTTCAGATTTAAACTATGTATTGAGGTTCTTAATTAAATGGAGATATTTTTTTTCTAGTCTAGTGATTCAGATTTTTATTTTGCCTAATGACTATTTTTATTTTTATTAGGCCATGCCATACATACTAATTACAATTACAGATGCATATAGTTGTTCTTTTTCTCCAAGTGAAGTGTACAATTAGTTGTAAAAATTAGAAAGGTGATTTATTGTTTTAGAAAAAGTATTGAGGTACAACTCTTCGTGGATTCGAGAATTTCAGTTTGAAAAGGTTTTATATTCTAATAAATATTTACCCTATACGCTTTGTTTTTTAATTCAATAATATTTGATACCTTTTTATATCCAGAATTTCCAATTCCGATTCAAAAAAATTAAATTTATGTGGTTTGCCTAGAAAAAAAAAACTACTTGAGACCCAAACCACCAAACGCGTGAGTGAAATCCTGAACAACTTCACCGAGAAAAAAAAGAGTGATTTGCTTCGAAGTGGACCATTTTATAAATTAGGAATGATTCCATCTACCTCTTCCTCCCAAAATAAATTAAATTTTCGTATATTAATTTAAACATAGATATATCTAAAATCTTATAAAAAGATAATTTATTTTAAAATGAAGAGAGTAGCTACGAGTAATTGCTTCCAAATCTTCTCTACCAAGCTCGAGCCTCCTTCCCCAAACCTTACCAAAAGGGAAACAACTCCATCGATCAATCCACCTCGAAAATGCACATCCATCCCTTCCATTCTATATTAACGTTTCAATGTACTTCCTTCGTTTAAATATATATTAACTTTTAGTGTTTAAAATTTATTGTAAAGTATACTTGATCAATCGTATATTTCCATCATTTAATTTCTTTATCACCTACTTCCTATTCCTTAACCAATCATAATATTTCTTTACCTATTTTTTTTAAATAATCATGTTCAACTCCAAATCTATTTTATGACGGAGGCAGTATAATTTAATGAACGGCTTCATGCCCCTCGCTGCTACTTCTCCCTACATGGTGGCTTATGCCTTCTCCTAACCAATCGTAGCCTCCATTGCCATATTATTCCTCCTACCTAAAGACTCTGTTTGAGAGAGTTTCTGGCTACTGCAGTTTTTCCCAGAATCAGAAGCTCCCTCAAACAACAGTACAGTTTTGGTAGTTATGCTAAGCCAGGGAAAAAGAACTTTTTGGGGGACATCATGTTAATCTCTTGCTGTTTTGGCCCTCCATGGAGTCTAACCATTGGGATTGTTTAGGCCCATTTTTTGACCATCTATTTGCTGATGAAGGAATCAGGCATCGAGCCATTGGTAGATATAGTTGTTTGTTACTACTTGTCATGTTATCTGCCGCTATGAGTAGGCACAAATATAGCATGTTTTGTAGAATCGTGGTGCATCAACGAATTTGTTTTGCACAATCATCTGTGATTTCTAAATTGTGTTTACGCATCATTTTGACTCTCGAAATCAGCATTATTTGTTTTTACCTTTTTCTTTATAATCAATACATGATTCGTTCTCCTTTTTTGTGCTAATTATCTGGTAGTTTGTTACTGCTCCCTGAAAGTTTCCACGTTTGTGCTACCTTAGTGAACAAGGATGGAATTCGCAATTGGTTTGGCTTCAAAGCGAGCTTAACACATTTGTAGGTGTTTATGGTACGCTGCAGCAGTTTGAAGGGACTCGAAACGTTTAATGCAGTGCAGCCATATTTTTTCCTTTCATGATTAGCCATTTTCTCATCAGAGGTAGATCAGTAAATGTATGCATACTGGTGACCATTCAGAAAACGACCACAGGCAGAGAACCCCATTCCAATAGCAATTGCCATTGGTGTGTGACATGTAAATGTGGGGAAACTGTTTTAAACACTCGGGTGGACGTCCACCCGTTTCTTGCATGTCATCTAAATGGTTATGAAAAAATTTCAAAAAAATTGACATGATAGGTTAATTTGTAATATATCACTTCACAAACATGCAAATCCAAATTCGACTTCTACAAGTTGTAACAAAAACAATAAATTTAACTGTGAATATACGTATAATAGTTAGTGTTTGATTTGTTATTTTCGTTACAACTTATAGAAGTCGAATTTGAACTTGCATGTTTGTAAAGTGATATATTACATATTAACCTATCTTGTGAATTTCTTTTGAAAATTTTTCATAATCATTTAGGTGGAATGCAAGAAACGGGTGGACGTCCACCCGAGAGATTAGAATCCATCCTCAATAAATGTACTGAAGTGCACATGCAAAAGCAAAACAGACACCAACTTTACACCCAAAGTATCGTCTGCAGTTTATGCGGTAAAAAAGGATATCACTCTGCCATTGAACGGCAAACTTACTAGGTTATTATCACCACAGTGGATCTTTCTGAAAGTACTAGGACAGGCAATTTCACCAGTTACCATCGTCGATCTGAATATTTGATGAAGCTATTTCAAGAGTGTAATTTGATGTTGCATAACCAAACTGGTTCAAAAAGATGAAACGGCATAGCAGCGCTGGAACTTTGTGATTCGAAATAATGATGCTGCTTTCTTTAAGCATACAAGGAACCTCAGGTATGAATTTCATTTAATCCACCTTTACCTTGATTTTTACAGAAAACGGGTTACTTCACTATGTTCTGTCTTCTGATACTCTTATATATTAAAGTGATTATCAGTTCAGAATTTTCTGGCAATCATCATGATATAAACAAGTATATACTCCTATCAGTAATCATGCCGTTGAGTTGAACACATAGTATAATATCAAAGGCCGCAACTCCTATCTGGAAAAACAAAAGATCACGTCAGTTCCATGTTCCAGTTGTGATATTACATGCTGAAGCCAGATCAATGGAATCCAAAAAGAAGAAAAAAAATATAGTCCGGTTAAAAGAAACATAAGAACTAGCAGGTCTGCAGAATCATTAAAACATAAAAGAACAGGATGACATTACTTTTGGTTCACAAAGCATGAATGATTGGACTATATCCATATTCAACAATGCATGAACTTATTTTAAACATAACTAATATAAACAACATAGATGCGACATGAGGGTAACGGTAGATTTAGGAGATGGATTTCCATACATCTAAACGTCTTATCAAAGGGGGGAATTGAGTAGTTCCTTTTGGGCAAACGTACTTCATGATTTGCTAAGATAAATTCATGAACTTATCATAGCATTGAAGATTCTATAAACCTTCATAAAATGCTTTTGGTAGTGCAAATGCATACGAAAACAAAACATTTTATAAACCAAGGTAAAATAAAGACCAAATAATTTTACCTCATAAGGTATCCTATCCAGATCAGCATGCTACAAGAAGTGCATTTCTCGTTCCAAAAAGAAACTTTCTTTCTAGTCTTGAGATCTGAACCTCTTGCTCCATTTGATAAGAAGCTGTTCAATGTCAGCATCCATTCTTGTGCCCCTACCTCCCCAGACTAACATGTGAGCAAGATCAATCATTGAAGATCCGTCTACCTCATGCACTGTTTTGAAACCCATTCTCGAATAGAACCTAACGAGCTGATTAGAAAGGAAACACTGGTAAGAACACCATCACGCGCTGCTTAAACAAAATGCAGGACAAAAAAAGTCCACCAATAAAATGAAACGAAAATATTGCAATATGTGGAGATCCAGCACTTCAAAACAAGGAACTGTGATTTTGTGAATCAATACTTGCAAATATCCAAATCTAAATGTTGTCTCAGCGGGAATAACGCCATTATCGACAAGGTGAACCCTAGGAAATGATAAACAAATCAAAACTATTTCTTCTCATCAATTGTGCTACCCATTGTTTCCAAGGTGCTTTCCTTTGTGAATTATATCAAAGCGAATCACAGCTTGAGCAATTCGTCGAACACCATGCGCGCAGCAACATATCACCACCACTACGCAGCAGCCCAGGCTGCAATAGTATGTTGTATGTACCTTGGAGTGGTAGAGATCCGTGTCGTTGATGGCAAGTAGCTCGGCGCGCTTGCAGCCGGCGTCGAAGCCGTGGCGCACGGCGACGGCGCCGAGGAAGACGCCGAGCCCGAACAGCGGCCGGTCGGGCACCTGCAGCGTGGCGCGGGACATCCTCATGGAGTCGAGGTGCAGCACGGCGCCGCCTGGCCACGGGCGGACGACGCCCTGGGCGCGGCCCAGCTCCACCTCCTCCGTCTCCCCCTCCCCGCCGCTGCCGCCGCCGCGGCGCGCCGCGGTGACGCGGAAGAAGGGGCCGAGCGTGGTGAGGCGCACGCGCAGGCCCTGCGCGCGCGACGCAGACATGATGTCCGCCATGGTAGGGAAGACGACGGAAGCGCGCGCGGCGGGGCTCGCCGCCGGCGTGGGCGGCGCGGGCGCGGCCATGGAGAGAGATGAGGGGTTGGGGTGGAGCGTGGACACGTGGCGAGCGATGAGCTGAAGATATTTGGGTGAGGGCTGCGGCTGGCTGGCTGCTGCGGTGGTGGGTTCAGCAGCGCCGCGCGAAAGAAATCGAGTATTTCTTTTTCGAAGAAAAAAATTGTTCTACTACCTTCTTAAGATATAAAAAATAAAAAAGAAAATCTTTCTTATGCATTTCCCTGGTATAAAATGTTTTTGGCTATGAATTGGTCGTATCAGCCCTAAAACAAACAAAGGCCTTCACTAAAGCCACGCAAAAAAGGGGAATTTAATTATTTATCACTTTTACATTTCACAATTATTCAAATATTCTTTTTAGATTTGCGCTTACTAATTTGTCATCAAAAAGAGAGAAATTCTTAAGTTTATGCCAATTTTACCTACGTGGCGGGATAAATGAGATTGCTAGTATGTATGTAGGGTGTGAAATGTCTATTTTATCCTCCTGTCCTGTCATCCTCTTCCCTCCTCATTTCTATTTCCTACATGCGGCAGCGACAGCACCCGGCTTTAGTATCCTCGATTGCGACGGCCGGAAGCAAAGCTGAGGAATGGAGTGGCGGCCAGCGGTGGGAGGTGTGGGATGCGATAGAAGCTGCGGACGTCGATAGCCTTGGGGAGCCACGATGCGATCCTTGGTTGCGGCAGCAGCAACGTGGTAGAAGTAGGAGCAAGCCACGACGACGCAGTGGTCCTGCAATATGGTACTCCCTTCGTCCCAAAATGTAATAACTTTTAACTCTCAAGATTTATTTCAAAATATAACAACTTCTCCACCAATATTCTCTTCTCAACCAATCACAACTCTCCACCATTCACTTTTCTTACCTACCTCTACTACTCAACCAATCACAACCCTCTACCGTTTGCTTTTATCTATTTTTTTAATAACCGTGTCTAATTTTAAAAATACTTATATTTTAGGACGGAGGAAGAGTAATTCTTTTTTGCCGGTCATCTTCTCAATGCTAATCGCGTCGTGGACAGGATTGGAGTATGGAATGTGCTGATGCTGGTCGATCCATGGTTTGCTGGCTCTTTGGTGATGTGGCAGTCGGATGGGCTGTTGGAGCATCACACGAAGCATCGGATCGCCGTGGCGATCGGGCAGATCGACGACGTAGATCATTTCTGATCTAACCTTGAGCGATTGCTGGCAGCTGGACTCCTCATCAATTTAAGGGCTCACCACACTACAGGAAAAATTAACTATTGCCACATATATATTGCAAGGACATATAAATTGTTACAATTAGTTACTCAGCTACCACAATTTTATTTTTTTATTTAATATTAATATATCGCCACAATATAAATTTGTTGTGATATTTTGGAATTTGTTGCAATGAAAAATGGGCTATTACAACGATAAAAATTACTGTTGCAATACAAAAGTACTACAGCCACGATTTTAATCTCCGTGGTAGCAATTACAATTTCTTGCCACAATATATTAGTGTCGTAATTATTTAAATTTTTTGTTGTACTATAAAAATACACGTACATTGCAACGGGTAAAAGAGCTGAGCAATAAATTAAATTATTGGGATCATTATACATTATAATTGAAAAGGTTAATGAAATCCTAACACTGGTATTGTTATAGATTTTAATTAGCGCAGGTACAATAGCAAGCTGTAAGCTAGCTGCAAACATATTTTAAGGAGATAAATAAGGAGAGAGAAGAGCAGCGGGCTACAGATTTGTAGCCAGCTGTAGTACGGACTCTAAGACACAGTGTATGTATGACATGTCAGACCAGTTATTGACAATGTAGTATGTAACTATTATATAAATGAGCTATTAAATTGGCTATAAATGAATTGAAGCTAATAGTTGGCTGTACTATTAAACTTGCTCTTAAAAAAGTTAATGAAAATCTTTCCTAGGTTTTGGGCCGAAAGCCTTTCTTTCTTTTCAGCCCATGGCCAATCCACTACCTCCCTCCGTTTAGCCTGCTTTCCTTTGACCCAGCCACAAGTGGACCCCATAAGACCAGCTCGAACAGTCCAATACCATCTTCAACCTCTCGAAGATAGTCCCGTGCCCGTACGGTTGCTGGAGCAATCACCCAAAATTGGTTGAGGGTTTTTATCCACTCGATCTACTCTTTTCGTTTTTTTCCAAAATCATAGCGTAAAACTCAAGATAAAAACGAAAAATGATTGAAAGTTTTTGATCACTCGATCTACTCTTTCCTTTTTTTTCTAGCGTAAAACTCAGGATAAAAACGACCGTGGAAGATCGTTGCATCATCAGCAACTGTTAAACGGAGATTAAAGCCGAATCGAAAGGGAGGAGTGGGGAATCGATTTTTGCGATTAAATTGGAGGAGAAAACGCAATTTTGATATGACGGCGGCGGGAGGTGTGCAGAGAACAGGTCGGATTAAAAAACAAAAGGCGCACGGGAGAAAAAACTGGTGACAAAAAAAATTACGGAAAAAAAGGTAACAGATCGGATTAAAGAAACCGGAAAAAAAACCAAAAGCGTCAGCGCGTGCGCAGAAAAAAATTCCTTCACGTGAAAAAAAATGGGTAAAAATAACGGTGTCAAGAAAACCAAACGGATCTTTTTTTACGGTAGTCGGACGTTTTTTCTTACTGGCCACATAAGCTTTTTTTTAATCACTTTTTGAGTCGGACATTTTTTTTATTTTTTTGTACTTTTTTTTTTTGAGTCGGACTTTTTTTTTCTACAGACGACGGTGATTTCTTGGTCTTTTTTATAGTAGAGATGATTAAAACCGAAACATAAAATTAAAACCGATTCAAATATGGATAACGTATCAAAATACCTGTAAAAATGTTTTCAACTTTCATAATAGTAGAGATTATACATAAGGTATGGCAACAAATAAATAGTTGTTGCAGTAAGCTTACACTATTACCAAAAAAAATACTCCTCGGGCTCACCTCACACGCAGCCACGAAGGCCCACAGACCAAGCCCACCACGCCATGAACCAAATATATTAGTTCATAATATCCAAGGAACCAGTCAACAGCCAATTCCCCATTCCTCACAACCCTAACTTACCACACCCTTCCCTTTGCTTCACTATTTTGCATGCATAGATCCATCACAAAAGGTGGTTTAAATTATAAAAAAAATGTGTAGCAAGAGTGGAAATGTATAGATTTAACCACTCTAGAAAGATCCCTCAAAGATTTGTAGTTCAAAATCTCCCCCCTATATTTTGGTTGGTCTCGGAGAGAGAAAAACCTCGTATGTAAACAGGGGCTCGAAGAGAAAGAAGGCTATATAGCTGGATTTTTGTAGGCGACAGAAATTAGGTGCCTGTGAAGATAGATCTTCGCAGACGGACGACATAAGTCTCCCGCCTAAAATAATCGCAGCGCCTGTGAAGATCTATATTCCCAGGCGATCCACATAATATAAGTGGTCCGTCTGGGAATATAGATCTTCGTAGTCAGACCACAACCTTAGCCTCGGGATACATTTTCTTAGGTGGTGTTGTGGTTCGGATGTGCATACCTGCCTGGAAAAGAAATGGCAAACGTCACTAAAATTCGTTTTTCTAGTAGTGAATCATCACCGTGCTTCACTATAATGGAATGTGAGTCGATAGTACACCCGTCCATAAAATCCTCTCATGCTTCTGTTTTTGCTTCCTCTCATGCTTCTGTTTGCCTTGCATGTTCCATAGCCACGCGCCGTGCGCCATCGAACCCTTTCGGTTGCATTTGCGAACTAACCAGATGCCATTTTCTTCCTCTGCAATAGCTAGATAACTGCAAATCTGCAATTGCCAATAATTAATTGCCGGCGGAGAACATGGCACGCCACTGCATGTCCACCATGGCCGCGAACACGGCGTGGGCCGCGTGCCCGACCTGCACCGGCGCGCCGCCAGACGCCGCCGACATCTCCGACCCGCAGCAGCGGCATGCAGGCCCCGTCGAGCTGCCTCGTCGAGAGCAGGTGCTCGGCGCCGATCCTCCGCAGCGCGCGCCACTTGCGGCGCGGCGGGAGGACGAACACGGAGTTGGCGGCGTGCCCGACCCCGACGCCGTGCCACGCGGCCGGTGAGGCTGCCGTTGTGCGTCTGGAGGATCTGGCGGGCCGTCGACGGAGACGAGGCGACGATCGAGACGACGGTGCCAAGCCGGACCGCCATGAGCAACGTGGCTATGGATTTAATATGGTGTCTCGCTGTGTATCCGCCGCCAACTTGGGACCGAACTCGATTGTAATTTGTAATCGGAGCTGTCTTGACTCTTGAGTAGTATATACTCAGGTAGGGGCGGTGCTCCTCTCCACCCGACCCCATAAGTCTACAACAATCAATCTAGGTTTAAGGTCTCAATCGAGACGAGAAGGGGGAATAAGCCACAATTCCGGCGGCTACGGCTCCGTCTCCTTCATCAGGTGCGCGCTTTGATCTGGATTAGGTGTCGCTCGATCCTTTTCATTGTCAAATCTCTCGATCTGGATTTGGATAATTTTGTGCGAACTTGGGATAGATCGATGATCTTCCGCTGCTGATAGTTGATAAAAGTGGCCTACTTTCTCGTTTCTGATCTGATGCTGTTCTCGGTTTCTCCACAGCAATTCCCGCGCTGCTGATGGATCCATCTGAGGGAAGGAAAATGAGTAGCTTTAAGGAGGAAAGAAGTGAAGGGAAAGTTCCGGCCACGGCGATTGATCCCACCAACGAGAAAAAAAAGAGGACTAAGATGGTGCGCTACACTCAAGACCAAATTCAGTACTGCTTTGCGAACTCGGTGGAGTTATCTGACGACGACGAGGACGATTTTAAGCTGACGGAGGTGCTGAGCAAGGAGTGTCTTGGCCGGATGTCGCAGGAGTATCTAGCCAAGTTGTATGCCATGGAAATCGCTGAAGAGAAGGAGAAGGCTAATCTGAAGAAGATACAGGACGTCCTCCGCAATGAACGAGAGAACATCTTCAACATCCGTGAAAAACCCGAGGACGTCCTTAAGCAGTACCACACCAAAGGCTATGCTGAGTACGAGGTTGTCGTTGACGATGACAAGGGCGATGAAGACAATAAAGTTCATGCGCGAGTTGCTCCCCCTGGCCGAAGAAGATTCCGGAATGGGGTTGCCATGAAGAAGAATCAGTCAGGAGGAGGAAGTATTATTAGGAAGATAAATTGAAATAATCGTCTTTAGTGTTTGACAGTATTTGACATGTATACATCTTAGTTGTAGGGGAAATTATATTTTCCCTTCTATTTATTAGCATATAGTAATAATAGTATTATGGTTTGATTATAGTCGTGCTAATTGTATTATGTTTCAATCTTGTTCAGCATTGATCCATCATCTAGTTCAGGGAATCTGAAACTACGTACCCTAGACTGAAAAGTCAGAGAACATAGTTTGTTTTGACTGGAGTAGTTTTGTTGACTGCATTTTTAGGAATAATTTTGAACCCCTTGCAAAAGCTCGCCTGAAAAATGTTATGTATAATTTGGAACCTCTACCTCTTGCAAAAGCTAAGCTGGTCTCTGTTGACATTTTTCAGAGTTGCATGATAAGGATTCCGATGGACAAAACTTTTTGACAGTCATATGAGAATGGCACTCTGCTACCATATATGTTTCTCCAAATGCCAATGCAAGTTGGATTAACACCTGAAATGAAGAATGAGTCAGTCAGGCAGTGTGCTTGAGACTGTCAGACATATTTTTTAGTTTAGTTTGCAAAGTTATTGTAGCTATCAGGTCTGTCTGATCACAGGGGCAAGTGAAAGTGTGAAACCGAGCAATTTCTTCAGTTCCCAACAGCAAATTTCTTCAGTTGCTTGACAAGCTATTACTTTCTCCTGAATCTTTTCTAGCTAACACATCGTTAGCAAGGGTGGGCGTGATGGAGTATGGATGGACCTGGATTTTGGTCTATGCTGCTTCCGGATTTACCTAGGCACGAGCGAGGACTGCCCATCGCCTGTATAGGGATGGGGGTGAAAGTGGAGGTGGGTGTGTTGGTTAGGGGTGGTTATATGGAGAGTTTTGTCACGATTTCCCCCATTGCAGTATCTTGGTGGTACTTCGGGGCATGGTAACATGTGTGGAATCTTGTCTTGCGGGTAAAGTTGTACACCTCTGATCAGAGTAAAACTATTCGAATAGCCGTGCCCGCGGTTATTGGACAGTCAACCATCTCACCGTGATTAGTCTCACCTTAATAATTTGACTTAATGAACTGGTGTAGTTTAGGTGGTTTAGGTGGGGCCTGTCGCAACGTGGTTTTAGCGTTGGACAGTCATGAGGTTAATACTACTAAATTATATTCTGCTTTACTGTTTTTAACTTATGATTTATAAATGCTACTTTTACTGCAAATATCCTATGAGCCATTCCTTCGATATCCTTGCATCATACCTTCTCATTGGTATGACTTGTTGAGTACAGTGGTTGTACTCAATCTTGCTTTATTTTCCCAATCCCCAGAGGCAGTGAATTTGTCGGATGGTGAGTTCTATGAAGATTAGACTTGTGCCAGACGTCGAGGTTTTGCCTGGGGATTATGGGGGAAGCTTCTCTTTGCCGAGCATATTAAGTTTAGATGATCTTTAGTTTTTTCCGCTGCTTTTCTGAGTTTATTTTATATTTTTGTAAGACATGAAACTGTATCAAATTATCATCTGTGTACTTTGGTTGATGTCTGGACAGAGATTAAATATACAGATAGCCGGTGATTCGGGTTCTCGAATCTCGGGGCGCGACACAATTGCTCACGAAACGGTTGTGCTTATAAATCTAGGCAGCACTGGGAAAGTGAAAAAAGCCTTGACTCCTCATTTGCACAGATAATTTTTTTTAGATAATGGAAGCTTTATTTAGACTCAGTTAATTACATCAAGATGATTTTACATTAATAGTCCACCAAGGTTTTTATTTTCTTTTTATTAGCAACGGAACGGGTATAATTTTAGACTGCCAGCTTTTTGGGGGTGGTGTGGCTGAAACTAAAGTCAGCTTTATAGCAATGAGTGATACAGTGTGTACCAATCATATAGAATGAATGGATTGGCTTTTACTTCAGAAAATCATCCAGTTTCTTAAGAAACATCACAATTTTGTGTCGCATTTGTGCTAAATATTTTAGTTAGTGAAACTTGACTGTATTAATTTGCAGATGGAAATACATGTCAGATGCTGCCCTTCATTCAATCTTCTACATATAGTCTACGAAAAGTACGTATATAATGGGTTACATAGTATCATCGTACATATGTGCAGGACCAGTTTGTAATGGGTTGTATCATCATTAAGCAGGTACCGTTCTTGCGTTTATACTGTGTTTTTTTTTAAAAAAAAAGTTTGTAATGCAATTATTTAATTGGTAGATAAACATGCACCCGCACGTGGCTCAGACGCAGACATCAGATGCTCTTGGCTATAGCTTGCAGCGGGGTGGCCATGGTCATCGTCAACCCAAGATTCTCCGACATGTCCACACCATTTTCCTCCACCTCCAACGGGAGCGTCCACTCGAAGCGATGCAGCAGCGACCCCAGCATTGCGTGCAGCATCCTTGTCGCGAGTGGCAGCCCGAGGCAGACGCGCCTCCCAGCGCTGAACGGGATCAGCCCGAACTCCGTCGTCGCCGTACCCAGGGCACGGCCGGCGGCCTCCTGGCCATGCTGCCGGAGCATGAACCTCTCCGGCAGGAACCTATTCGGCTCCGGCCACGCCTCGGCGTCGCGATGCACGGCCCACAGGTTCACCAGGATGGTGCTCCCCCTGGGCACGACGTGGCCATGTATCTCCACCATCTCCTCGGCCACGTTGGGCACTATCGGCACCACCGGGTGCAGCCGGAGCGTCTCCTTGATGACTGCCCGGAGGTAGGGAAGACGGTCCATATCGGCGTATTCAGCATGAGTTTTGGAGCCGAGAACCTTCTTGAGTTCTTCCTGTAGCTTTCTCATGGTCTCTCGGTCCTGTAGTAGCTCTGCCATTGCCCACTCGAGTGTACTCGCAATCGTGTCGACTGTCGCCAGAAATATGTCCTGAAATTGATGGATTTAATCGGATTAATTGTTAAAACAATTACTACGATGACATTAACGAACTTATTGGTAGTAAAGGGACATAGTTGGAAGTTGGATATATATGTCCCTGTATTTCTTTTATGTTACATAAATAATTGATGTTACATAAATAATTGTAAAAAAAGTTGGCAAGGACCCCCTTTTTCTTCCTCGCCTCTCTTGATTCGGATCTGTCGGATGTCACCACAATAGGGGTCCTCGCCAAGCATATCTACTGTCCATCTAATTCAGACCTGAAGCTCGTCGATATCGCATGACAAAGGCCTAAAGAGAGGAGCGGAGAGGGGAAGAGGGTATGTTTCAGTGACGGATCCAAACCACGGGCCACCTGGGTCATGGCCCGTGGCCCGGTGGATAAAACCCATGTTGACACGTGTAAATTTACCATGTATTTGATAGATAGGCCAAAAGTATAATGGGCTGGCTCGGGGCCTACCCAAATTCTGGGTTCACGCGAGGATGTTGATGCTGAGTGGAATAGGAGGAAAAGGAAAGGGACCCTGTTGGCGGCGACATTCTGTGCACTGTTCAGGCAATGGCAGAGCCATCAGCATCAGTCATTTTTGCAAACATTGATCACACTCGTAGGGAGGTGACAGTGATGAAGCCTAGGCAACCACTTGATCTAATGGAGAGCTGGCTTCCCATGCAAAGGAAGGCGTCGGGGTAGGACTGCATGACCACAAATGCCATCAAGAAGAGAAGATAAGATAGAAATTCAACTAGGCCCCAGTATGAATTTTGTTTCCGCGTCGGATGCCATGTAAAACCGCCTCTAATTTGATTATTGGTCTAGGCTAATTCACTATTTGTCATCCTCCCAAAATACACATACCCAAATGCCACTCTCCCAAATTTTTATTCTCAGGTAATCAGACCCACATGTCAGTCCCCCTTCCCATTTGCTGACCTTATGGACCCATGTGGATCCGGGGAGGAGGCGGACATGTGGGCCCAGGTGGCAAATATGAATGAAAATTTGTGAGAGTGGCATTTGGGTATGTGTATTTCGGAAAGATGGCATTCTCGTGGTTACAGAGGGTGTAAAATATTCGGTACAGTAGTTACGGTTGTAAACCAGACTTTAATCCACATACTAGTTTTTTTTTAGAAAAATTCATAGATATTTGCATGGTGACTTTTCTGGTAATAAAAGTCTATATATAATTTATACAACCACCTTGATTAATTATTTATATTATGCTAGTATGGTAGAACTCATGAATTACTAATTTTCCAGCTATACCTTTTGCAAAATAAAAAAAATCCAACTAAACTGCAATAGCAGCACACGGATTTATTGGTATCTATAGTACCCATCTATCTTAAAAAATAATTATTTCCATCTCCACGTTTAGATCACCTTACTAAATATAATACATGCACGGTAACAACCCATCCTTCAGAACTGTGCAACCTAGCCTATCCAACCGACGGGCCAACTTATACATAGCACCTCACTTACACTATCGTCACCGCTTTATGTACAAGAGTTAACCCGAAAATGATATATTATAGTTAGGGAGACAATGTCTTATAAGCTGGTTCTACTATTACTCAACTAGCAATGTGGTAGCAAAGAGCACACGACACTCATGGGTCACACATGTCGCATCCTTATTGGGCAAGATATTACATGCACCCAATAGGAGATATCTTGAGGATGTAGGACTAACAAAACAAATTTAAAAGAAAGGGATGTATGCATGTATGCACGATTTGTCTTATGAAATATAAAAAAACGTGTTTATTACTCTATATTTTAGGATGGAGTGAATAGTTCTTTTTTGAAAATATCACACGTACCGTACTACCCCTTTTGTATAATAAGTAAAGATTAAAGGCAAATTTTGTAATATAACATCATGACTTTGCAATAATAGAACTACTCAGTAGCTACAAACCCACTTTTTTTTCCTTCTCTTTCTTTTATCTCACTTATATATTTAATGTGTCAATTGTGCACTATATGTATAAAGTCAGCTCTTACACTAGAACGACCAATCTTTATATATTTTTTTTCTTCATTTGTGGTTATAGCTGACTTATAACTATATACCTGCAGATACCTGCAAATCTGCAATTGCCACTAATTAATTGTCGGCGTGTGTCATCATGTAGCATTGAAAAAAAAAAACGTACGCGAGAGAAAAATATGCACGAGAGAAAGAAATACAGTTTGGTGCTTTACTTACAGTGAGAAATGTTCTGATCAGGTCTCTGTCGATGGCCACCTTACCGTCGTCCTTCCCATGCTCCGACATGTCGAGCAACACGTCTAGCAGGTCGTCCTCGCTCCTGGCCTCGCCGTCGTCGCCAGCTGCTTCACGCCGGCGGCGCATCCGCCGCTCGATCTGCTCGTCGACGAGGTGGTAGACCGTCCCCACCCGCCCGGCGAAGCGCCGCCGCAGGCCCTGCAGGTCGACGGCGGCGAGCGCCGGGTAGAAGTCCGAGAGGTTGGGCTTCAGCGACAGCGCCACGGCCTCCCTCGCCGCGTCCTGCAGCACGCGCGCGTCGTCGTCCTCCAGGCCGGCGGAGAACATGGCGCGCCACTGCATGTCCATCATGGCCGCGAACGCGGCGTGGCCGACCTGCACCGGCGCTCCGGCGCCGCCACCCGACGCCGCCGACATCTCCGACACGCGGCGGAGCAGGTCGAGCACAGCGTCCCGAAGCAGCGGCAGGAGCCGCCGGCCGTCGAGCTGCCTCGCCGAGAGCAGGTGCTCCGCGCCGATCCTCCGCAGCGCGCGCCACTTGCGGCGCGGCGGGAGGACGAACACGGAGTTGGCGGCGTGCCCGACGCCGTGCCACGCGTCCGGCGGGACGCGGCCGGTGAGGCTGCCGTTGTGCGTCTGGAGGACCTCGCGCGCCGTCGACGAGGACGAGGCGACGACCGCGACGACGGTGCCAAGCCGGACCGCCATGAGCGGGCCGTGCCGCCCGGCGAGGCGCGCCAGGGAGCGGTGCGGGAGGTCGCTGGCGATGTCGAGGAGGTTGCCGATGAGCGGAAGCGGTGTTGGTCCAGGTGGAAGACGGCGGCGGGCGTCGCCAAACAGTTGTAACGCGTATGAAATCAAGAACATGAGAAGAAGCGAGCACATGCAGACGAGCAAGAAAACCATCTTTCTTTTTTTCTTTTCTTTTTTGATGACTAAAAACTCTGAATGTGTTTTTTTGACAGAAGCAGGTTACCCTGAAGCTCAATTTATAGACGAAAAAGGGACAATTCCATCTACATAAACCACAAATATTTCAACGGTAACAATTAATACCACGAAATTCTTCCACCTTTCAGAATTACCGTAATGGGGGATTGGGATCACCTGCAGTAGGAATAGCGACCGCAAGATAAACCACTGCATGCGATTTCAGCCGTCCATTTTGGTGATGAATGGACCAGATCATCAGCTACAGTACTAGCGCAAAAATACTAAATATTTCTTGCTACAGTGATCTACAGTATCCGGGTGCATGTGAACCGTTAGATTCGGATCTAACAGGTGACAATGGACTGCATAAGTTGCAGTCATAGTACAAACTGCACCTGATCCAAATCCCATAATGGGGAAGTGTTTTTTTCGAAAATATACCACAAACTTTACCAAGATTACAGAGATGCCCTGGGAGCAAGATTGGGACGGGTTTTCAATCTCGATCATTGCCGGCGGCAGCGGTAGTGTGTAGGACAGCAGGAGGCACACCTGGATAAATTTTGTGCAGCTCGCTGTCCAGGAACTGACGAATCAATTGGCTGCAATGCAGCATAGAAGAACCTACACGTGCCCTGATGCCCAGGACGCATGCGCCTAACCTGCCCGAATGGAGGCCGTAGCACTCTCGGCGCAACACGGACGCCAGCGGTTTGCGGAGGGTACGATTGTGGAGGAGAAAAGTGGCATCAGGCGAGATGTAACACTGGCTCGGTCCCCCTGCTCAGATTTCACACTGTGGCGGCCGGCGGCGGAGCAGAGAAATGAGTGAGGGCTGCATGAGCGAATCAGATGAGAGAAGTAGATTGTGGGGGTGATCCCATCGCAAAACTAACTCCGTCATTCTCCCGTCACTCCGTCAATTTTGTGCTAATTCTGGCAAGTGGAAGGATTTTGTGGTATTATCTGGTACCATTGAAACCTTTGTTGTATGGATGGAATTTTCCCGATGGAAAACTAACTTTGCAGAACTGCCACTGGCTACGCTCTAGAAGTCAGGATTTACAAACTTCCACTTTCCAACCTCATATGTCCATCTACATAGATAGCAGTTCGTTCGCCACCATTTAAGTTCTTCGGTATTTATGGGTGACTGGATTTGGGTACATTCTATCTATTTGTTTCCTATAGCAGCATTGTTCATGCAAGGTTTGTCGTTTGTGTTGAGCTCAAGCTCCTTAGATTCAGTGGCGAACTCCGTGGAGAATTCCTGCTGAGCCTGGTGAAGCCCACAAGAAAATTTGTAGTTCATCAACAAACCTTCAATTGTGCTTTTTATGGAGGCCAACAAAAGGGATTACAGGTTATTAAGCGGTGTGTATGTTAAAGGAGGCCTAAGGATGCAATAGTTGTGGCAACGTTGCAATTCCCTATCGATTTGCACCTCTATTGTTGCTTGATTTCAATAGGAAGTTTGCAACCTTAGTGTAGTTTCCTGTTCGTTGGAATCAGATGGCTGGTTACTTTCAGCTAATCAATTTGGCGATGTACTAGGATTTGTTCCCCTAAACTCTCTTATTATGTTATTAATGAATGTTTTATGTTTGAAAAAAAAATGAGGTATATGTATGCACGTGTTGCACAATCCATGGAAACCATCCATCGATCACTAGTACTCTTCTTGTCGGTGGCTCCCAGTAATTAAATTTGGGAAATCTTGCTAGTGACGATCAATAATAGTAGTAATTGAGTAGTACGGTGAAATAAAATCCGAGTGGGATTGTTGTGATCGTGATGTAGTACTGTGCTTATTGTTGATGGGATTTTTATTAGTTCATCAATACAGGGGCTGCAAGGAAGAAAAAACAAAGGCAACTGCCAATGACATAAGCAATCCCAATGGTAAATTGGCAATCCTATTGGTCGATTTCAGGGTTGGAAACCTCGATCTTGTGAACGAGGGTCGGCTCTATGCCGTAAGTCAGTGTATACTGTAGTCAGCCCTTTGCTGCCCTATTCCCATCTTCTTCAATTTCCCTCTTTCCTCTTCAATGCTAACCTAGTCCTCCTCATCCACATTCTATTCCACATTCCCTCGTTCAATCCCTCTTCCTTACCTTCTTCTTCCCCTTCCTGTTTTGTTCTGCTTTGGCGTTCGTAGGGGGTCATGGATCTGGATGGGGATCCACCCCTGGAGGATGAGCATGAAGTAGTCCACTCTCAACTTCCAGAGATTGCCACCTCTCTGGAAGCGATGACAATCACACCAACAAAGGAGATCAGAGTGAGGTTGCAACAGTCTCCTGAAACGGCAACAGTTCAAGCCACTCACAACCTCCTCATGAAGGTTGGACATTCTGGAGGCCAGCAGAGGCAGATCCCTTTGGAGGCTTTGAAGAAATCAATGGCAAAAGCTTGGCAAAGAGTTTATCTTGACATCTCTCAGGTAGAAAGCAATCTCTTTATGGCTCATTTTCGTAATTATGAAGATCTGTCCTGGGTTTGGCAAAAGCAACCGTGGTCTTTTGGCAGTGATGTTTTTCTGCTTGAATGGGTTTCTTTGGATGAGAAAATTAAACCTATGTCAGCTTACACTTTCAAGCATCTTATGGTTAATGTGCGTATCTATGGCATTCCCCCAAGTCTTAGAAATGTTAAGAATGTCAAGTTGGCTGCTGAAAACATAGGTCAAATCTCAAAAGCTGAACCAATAGATCCAGATAGTTTGCTGAGGAATCAGAAATTTGTTTCTATTAGAATCAGGATTGATGTGGAAAAACCAGTTCCTGATCATGTTATCTTGGAGCTTCCTGATAAATCTGAACTTAAAGCTTTTCTGCATTATGAAAGAACTCCCATAATATGTACTTTTTGTGGTCTCCTCTTCCATAATGTTCAGGTCTGTCCTCAAAGACAAAGAATTATCATTCAATTTCCAGATGCATCCGAGGAAGATCTTAAAGATAAACTAGGAAAGTGGATCACTCAGATCGATTATATGCCATCAGAGGCATTTTTGGATATGGAGGAATCCAACAAAAATTCAATTGTGGAAAAAATCAGGCAACATTTTTCTTCTCCTCAATTCAAGAACATTCAAGAACAGCAGAAGCAGCAAGAGAGAGGAAGTGGGACCAGCCAGTCATTAATGCCCAAGCTAGATTGGAAAAAAGCGAGTGAGAAAGCTTTGACTTTAGCTGGTTGCAGCACTGTTCAAGGGCCCCCAAGTCAAGCTGTTCACACTACCACAGCAGGCAAACAATGTGAGAAAAAAGACAAAGAACCTGATATACAAAGTACACCAGAAGTTGGTACCGAAGAGATGTTAGTACATGGAAGTACAGAGAAAAAGAAGCTGGTTTCAAGTACTATAGAGGATCATGTCAGCTGCAACTCAAAGAATGTCAATACTGCTGGTAAGGTGCATCAGATGGAACCAGTCCAGTCTGTTCCATTGGTTCACCGAGTTTCACCCAGTGCAAGTGCCCATCAGAACAGTTTAGTTAACCCTGCTATTGGCACCAACGAAGTGCAACACAGAAGAAGCACAAGAGCTACCAAGATTTATGAGACAGCCTCACAACATTTAAGTAAGAAGAGAGGGTTTCATGAAGCAGCCCATGAATCTACCAAACGCCATTGCTCCCCAACTACTTCAGCTACCTCTTCCTTCTCGATTGTGGGAGGTGAAGAACATGGAGGGATTGAATCAAGAAGAGCTTCTCCAACTAACCATCATTCAGCACCAATCAGGGTTCCAAGTAGAAGAGGTGGGCAGAGAGCTACAAGATGGGATCAGAGAGGAGGTTATGGTGGTGGAATGGTGACCTCCACTTCTTGGAGACCTCTTGCTGCTGCTCATTCTGATGTCATTCAAAGAGATGCTCCAAGATCCCCTCAAAGCATTAACAATTTTCATAGCAGGAAGCATACTTGGAGTGCTTTGGAGGTGCATCATGATATCTTTGTTGATCAAGCTGCTGGAGATACTCAAGGGGGTGGTGCAAGTGATGCTGGAGCTAGCTCCAGGCTGATACTGGCTACAGATCCTAGGGAATGCAATGTTTCAGAGATTCAGCTTGTTGATCCCAGTGCTGGAAACGGTGGAGATGGAAGTGGAAAGAATGATGGATGGGCAATGGCGCCAGCCCATAAGGCGTCAAGGGCGCCATGAGTCTTTTAAGCTGGAACTGCCGAGGTATGGGGGGTCACCTCGGCAGTAGGAAAATGCAACACCTCCAACGCCTAATATACTCTACTAATGCTAAGGTAATCTTTATTTCAGAAACAAAAAGCTCTAAAGTCACTGCTTCTGATCTGATCCATCATTTTCATGTAGCTAATAGTCATGTGGTTCCTGCTGATCAAGCTTCTGGTGGTCTGTGGCTGATGTGGGATGAAGACATGGATCTTACTATAGTTCAGTCTAGTATTAATTATATCTTAGCTTATGGAGTCTATAAGAACTCTGGTCCTATTTTCAATCTTCTTTGTATTTATGGTGATCCTAGTCACAAGGCCACTAGTGCCATGTGGAGTGAAATCTCCTCTTTTGTTGTACATAGTAGTCACAGACCTACCTTTTGTATGGGAGACCTTAATGAGATCATGCATGCTAATGAAAAGTATGGTTTGGCCCCTCCTAATCAGAATCGTATTAATATTTTTAAGCATCATGTCAATAATCTGGGGCTTATGGATATGGGTTATAATGGTCCAGCTTACACTTGGTCCAATAAGCAACAGGGTAAGGATCTGGTTTTGGAAAGGTTGGACAGATGTCTTGCAAATGTGGAATGGTGTTTTAATTATCCAAATACCACTGTTTATCACTTGCCCATGTTGTATAGTGATCATGCTCCCATCATTGCCATTCTCAATCCGAAGAACAGGAGGCCTAAAAGATCTTTCATGTTTGAAAATTGGTGGCTGCTTGAACCAGATTTTAATCAGCATGCTCATTCAGCCTGGCTGCAGTCTGTAAACTGTCATTTTCAGAGAAGAACAACCTTGTTAGCAAGATCCTTAACCTCTTGGAGCAAAAAGAAGAAACCTCTTCAGCAGCAATTGGATCAGTTGGAAGAAGATCTGTTGAAAATTCAGAGTTCCCCCGACAGAGAACATTTGTACTTTGAGGAGAAAAGGATTGTGCAACAACATGATATTACCATGCAGAAGCTGGCCGATTATCACAAACAGAGAAGTAAGAAGCATTGGGTCCAGAAAGGTGACAGAAACACTTCTTTCTTTCAAAAAGCAACCCAGAAGAGAAGGAGAAAGAACAGAATCTCTAGTGTTATCCATAATAATTGAATAATCAATGATCCTGATGAGATAGCAACTGTCTTCACTTCTTACTTTGAAAATCTCTTTCAAAGCTCCAATACAGATGATGCCACTCCTTCTATGGATCAAAATGACAATGATGTAATTTTTCCTCCCCCTGAAATCCCTTCTGAAAATGACATCCTGGAAATTCTAAAGCAAATGCGAAGAGATGCCTCCCCAGGGCCAGATGGTCTCAATGTTGCATTTTATAGAGCTGCCTGGAATTGGATAAAAGACGATGTTACTGCCATGGTAGGCTCCTTCTATGAAACAGGTAAGCTTCAATCAGGTATGAATGCTACTAATATTGTTCTTGTTCCTAAAAATTCTAATCCTAAGTCCCCTGCTGATTTTAGACCCATTAGCCTTTGTAATGTTTCTTATAAAATCATTGCTAAGTCCTTGGCTAATTACATTCAGAATAAACTTCCTAACCTTATTTGTGACACTCAGCAGGCTTTTGTCAAGGGGAGACGCATCTCTAATAATATTGTGCTTGCTCAGGAAATTGCTCACTCTATTAATCTCACCTCTTTTAATCAAAAAGCTTTTCTTTTAAAAATAGACTTGTCTAAAGCTTTTGACAGGATTGAATGGAGATTCATAGCGGACGCTATTTGTCGTAAAGGGTTTCATGCTAATTTCGTTCGTCTTGTTCTTTCCTGCATCAACTCCGCTAATTTTTCTGTTGTTATAAATGGTCAATCGTACGGGTACTTTTCAGCTCATCGAGGTATTCGTCAAGGTTGTCCTTTATCGCCTTATCTTTTTGTCCTTGCGATTAATGAACTTTCTGACCAGCTTGCAGATGCAATTCAAAGGAACCACATTTCAGTAATAAAGTTAGGACAAAATGGTCCTTCCATTCATTCTCTGATGTTTGCAGATGATCTAATCATTGTGGGGCAGGCCCAACAAGAGGAAGTCAGGAAAACCTCTGAAATAATCAATTCCTTTTGTCTCAGATCAGGCCAGACTCCAAATTGGGGCAAATCTTCCATCCTGTTCAGCAAAAGTACTCCTGAAGAGGTAAGACAAAATATTCTTACAATCTTTCCTGTTTCTCTTATGAACTCCAGCACAAAGCATCTAGGGCATCCTCTTCTGGTGAGTGCAAAAGACAGAAATGCTGCCTACAGTTTCATTGTCGACAAGTTTAAAAGCAAGCTTACTACTTACAAAGCTAATTCTCTTTCTCATGCAGGTAGGCTTGCCCTCATTAAATCTGTCTTTGCTTCCATTCCTATTTATTACATGTCCATCATGCTTTTCTCAAAAAAATTGATTGCTAAACTAACTGCTATTATAAGGAAATTTTGGTGGACAGGAATTCAAGCAGATGGTGGCAAAAAAGGAATGGCTCTTAGGTCTTGGAAAGACATTTGCAAACCTGTTTCTGAGGGAGGCTTGGGCATAAGAGATTTGATGGCTGTAAATAAAAGTATCCTTGTCCAATCTGCCTGGAGAATTCTTACTAATCCAAATGATCTTCTATCCTCTGTCCTAAAATCAAAATATTTTCCAAACACTTCCTTTTGGAAGGCTAGAACAGATATGCCAAAATCTGCTTTCTGGTCTTCTATTCTTCAGGTAAGGGATGTCTTGGAGGAAGCTTCAGTGTGGCAACTTTCTAAAGGTGATATTTCTATTTGGAGCCAACCCTGGTGCTCTATTTGGAAAAACATTCATGATCATCTTAATCTTGATAATCTTCCTTTTCACATGCCTGATAAGGTTTCTGATCTTTGGGATGAGAATAAGAATTGGGATGCTCAGAAAATAACTCAAATTTTTGATAGTGCAGCTCAACATTCAATTATGCAGGTTCAGATTATGCAGGGAGAGGAGGAAGATAGGCTTTGCTGGAAGTACACACCCTCAGGAGTTTGTTCAGCCAAGAGTGCTTACAAGACAATTTACAATGAAATGTACCCCAATCAAAATCAGGTCAGTAATTTAACAAAAAAATCTTTTGAAATTAATCTGGAAACACAGGTACATGCCTCCCAGAGTCAAAACTTTTGGATGGAGGCTGCTGAGTAATGCTCTCCCAACTGCTCAAAGAATGCACCACAGGATCAAAACCGTTAGTCCCAATTGTCAGACCTGTGGTCAAAGGGAGGATGACTTGCATCTCTTCTTTCTCTATAATTTCAGTCGTTTATGTTGGTTCATCTCTGACTTTAATCTCAAAGCTGATAATCTTTCTTCTCTAGGCTCTGTTCAAGATATTATTGCCTATCTTTCAGCTAATGGCATCAATATATACAATCTTTTAATTATGCTTTGGCAGATTTGGAAAGCAAGGAATGATATCAACTTCAAAACAAAGATTTGGGAGCCACAACAAGTGTGCAATGCTGCGCAGGCAATGGCAAAGACATATGAAAGTGTTCATCAAATGGAAGAAGACAGTTGCCAAGACTTCAATCGGGCTGAAGAGAATAATATAAGAAATTCTATTGTTAAAATTCCTACAGGAACAAGAGTTTATGTGGATGCCTCTTGGAAGGAAGAGAAAATAGGAGTAGGGATCTTCATCCACAACCCTAGCAATCACAATGCTATTGTCATCAAAGCTCAAAGTCTCAATGCAGGAACTCCTTTGCTAGCAGAAGCTGAAGGATTATTTTTAGCTATGCAAATTGCTCGTCATCTTCAGCTGCAAGACCCTATTTTTCTCTCAGATAACAGTGAGATAGTGAATGTTGTGCAGAACGAGGACTACATACAAAACCCCGGACATTGGTCTCTGAGACCAATTCTTTCAAGAATTAAAAATTTTCTGCAGGATCAACAAGTTCGAATCATTTGGATCTCTAGAGAGCTCAACAAAGTTGCAGATGGCCTTGCAAAGTCAGCAAGACAAGCTCAGACTAACAGCTGCTTAGCTTTTGATTGCTCTAATATTTCTCACATTTGTTCCAGAGATGTTTGTCCTACTAAAAGAGCTCTTTCCTTCACTCCTAATGGAGCAGTTAATGTAACTCGTGCTTTGTGTTTCTAAAACGCTTTCTTTTAATAAAGTGCATGAGCTCTCAAAAAAAAAAACCTCGATCTTGATTGGGTCACGTGGCACAACGCATACAGTCCCGAATTCTTGGCATGATAAGCGTTTCATGCATGTATTCACACCCCTTCCGCAGCTGTTCGATGCCGTATCAGGGGTCAAAATGGTACGAAAATTTTCCGGATTCCAGACCTATTTTCGAAAACAGAATCTGTCGGTCGGAAATTTTTCGGAATTTTTTAGAAACGGAAATGAATTCGGAAATATTTTCTCGGAAACGGAATCGAAAATGATAAGGGCAGTTTTCGACGGAACTCAGAATCAGTTGGAAATTTTCTCGGAATTTCTGAAAATTTTGTGACTGCGATACCCTGGATTCTTTTTTTAAGCACTGAACAGTGAATACCATGGTTTAAAATATGTGTTATGCAAATATAAAGTTACATAAGAATATTTTTTTCCTGCATTAGAATTTATCAATAGCATTACTCTCTTAAATATATATAATTTATTCCATACTGTGTTTTGTGATGAACTGTTAAGACTTAACAATTGGACTTATATCATTGTGTTTTATGATGAATTGTTGATCGTTGGGACTTGAGAATTGGATTTGTTAGTTTGAGGGGTTTTTGTATTCCGATAAATTTTCGTTACCGTATTCGCGCCGGTTCGTTTTCGCTCCGTTTTCGGTTTCCGACGGAACTCGGAATCGGTCGGAAATTTTCTCGGAATTTCTGAAAATTTTGTGACTGCGATACCCTGGATTCTTTTTTTAAGCACTGAACAGTGAATACCATGGTTTAAAATATGTGTTATGCAAATATAAAGTTACATAAGAATATTTTTTTCCTGCATTAGAATTTATCAATAGCATTACTCTCTTAAACATATATAATTTATTCCATAGACTGTGTTTTGTGATGAACTATTAGGACTTAACAATTGGACTTATATCAGTGTTTTATGATGAATTGTTGATCGTTGGGATTTGAGAATTGGATTTGTTAGTTTGAGGGGTTTTTGTATTCCGATAAATTTTCGTTACCGTATTCACGCCGGTTCGTTTTCGCTCCGTTTTCGGTTTCGATAATATTTGATTCCGTTTTTTTATCCGTGGTTTCCGATTTAAAAAAAAAGAAAATGGAAATGATAAAGGTGGTTTTCGTCCGCCTCCATACCGTTTTCACCCATATGCCGTATACATGGTGAAAAAAAATCCAGTGGACCTAAATGTAAATTACAAGTTCTAAGAGGTTTTTTTTTGTTATAAAATGCAACGTTCCATGACATGCAGACGCGGAAGAAAGCCATTTTTCTTTAGTGACTAACAACTCTGAATGTGTTTTTTGACAGGAGCAGCTACCGCTGAAGCTGAATTTATAGACGGAAAACTGACTTTGAAATGCTTGTTTGTACCACAGAGAAAACTCAATTCATTTCATTTCACAATATTAATGGCTGAGTTCTAGTTTTGAGAGGAGTTCGGGACCTTTCCTCTTATCACGTAAAAAAAGACTGATGGACTAAAGTATTGATTAATTAAGTATTAGCTAACTAAATTTAAGAAATAAATCAATTAATTTAAATATAAAACAAACATATTATCAAAATATATTAAATAATAATTTAAATGAAACTAATTTGGTGTTGAATATGTTGCTAAATTTTTCAATAAATTTGATAAACTAAAATAAGTTCTGATGAAGATAAATGGGGCACACAAAACGAGATATCTATTAGCGTATAATTAATTAAGTTTTAATTATTATAAACTTGAAAAATGGATTAATATGATAGTTTAGAATAACTTTCATATAAAGAAAATTCGCACAAAATACACCGTTTAGCAGTTTGAAAAGCGTGCCACAATATTCTAGAATTTCATCCTCTCCTTCCATGAGATTTGAACGGGACCATAATATGAAACGGATGGAGTATCCAATAATTTACTCCCATCCGTTTCACAACGTAAGTCATTCTAGCATTTCCCACATTTATACTGATGTTAATGAATCTAGACATATATATTTATCTAGATTCATTAACATCAATATGAATGTGGTAAATGCTATAATGACTTACATTGTAAAACGGAGGAAGTATCTATTTATCTATTATATACTAAAAGCCTATCAAACTTACTACAAACGCTCCTAAGCCTCCACATAGGATTTTAAAAACACTCCTACATCGCCATGCATGTGGTGCTCTAATAATTATAGAAATTCTAAGAAACAAAACACCATCGATTTTCATTTACATTATTTTCAACCATCAGATATATTATAAAAGTACTAATTAAATTTATCTCCAAAACCTGCATCTAGATTGCCGTACGTGCACATAAGTACATTAGTTGGTATTTAAAAAACGTACGTACGTACGTACGTATGCACGCCGGGCGAACTGACTGTTTTTTCTTCTTTTCTTTCTCACTTGGACAAAAAATCAAACTGCCCATATTAACTATGCTTTAATTACGTGTACAAATATACATAATTTTGAGTTTCTAATTAGGCGCATGTCGTCGAAACACCAATGAAAAACAAAAATAAATTAACAATATATATTATATAATAGTTAAATTAGACTTGCATTTTTAAAAATAAAAACAACTCCAATTGTAATTAGCAATTTTCAAAAGTTATTCACTCCCTACGTAAAAAGTAATGATATGTCAAAATGATTATCACTAAATTTATCATGAATCTATTTATCATGTATTATGTGTTTTCTCTATTCGTATAATTTTTAAAAATTAAGGATCGTATATATTCTTTTCACACCATACCGGTGTCCTGTATCTTCTACTTAGGCTTCGTTTGATATAGCTCGATGGCTGAGCTTATTCAGGACACATGAAACGGCGTAAGTCATTAGTTCAAGATTAACTAAATGATATAAAGCTGAAAATAGATTAATTTGATTTATTTTAAACTTTATATAAAATATATTTTTAATAATACGCATGTTGCATTTAAATATATACGATGTTGATTATGATTGTCAATTTAATTATGCTGAATAGAATGATTCAGATGGATTATATTTAGATATTATTATTAAAAGATATTTCTTTTGTAATAATTCCTAGATCAATGGGTAGATCACTGGGGTATGTGCTTACAACGAACAAGGAGCAGCCAATCGAATACTACTTTAGAACTAATTGCTTATTTACTTAATCGTTTAATTTGTAGTATATAATAGTCTTTGTCAAAAAAAGGCCTAATATATCAATCGTATATTACCACTAATCCAAAAGTATATAAGTTCTATCCACCATTTGTCAAGTCATACTGCTTACTCGGCATTCATGCACAGTGCACCTAATAATTAGCTGACATCCAATGAGCACTTATATCATCAAGCACCGAAGATAACATACTATACTAAGTAAGGAACTATTAACAAATGGTAGGTAAGTAGAGCATGTCACCTAACCACAACAAACAATAGTCGTCTACAAGCAGATTGCCGGTATCAATAATACATTTCTACACTTCTACCAGCACTCTTAAGATGCATGTCACATAATAGATCGAATGAATCAGAAAAAATCTGAGAAAAAAATACATGGCCATCTATTTACACTTAAACCGATAGATCCACTATCTTCAACCATTAGATTAGATATATTCTAGCTAAAAACCAAACAATAGTCATGCCATCCCACCAAACTTTTTGAAAATAATTTTTTTTACTAATGATGTAAAACAAAATCGTAGACACTCATATAAACGTGTGCACAACCACCTACGAATATACACACTACTATTAGCCAAAAAATACATGCGCATAAAAGTTATCACATGGAAACATATTATATCCATTTATAATTATGTCATTTTCATCTAAACTAGGAAGATAGCCCGCGCATATGCGCGGGCATGTGCGTAAAATTTTATTACGAATGTCCATGTGTAGATGGTTTTCTATCCAAAATATTATTTTACATTATCATAAACTAAAATTGAACTTATTTAACATGCTTTGAACGTTGGTTACTTGCAACATATAAATTGTGAACTAAAATTACATCAAACCGTGTTGTTTTTAATTCATGAGAAAATTTTGTAACGAAACAATTGATGTGTTTCCTATGAATGTCCAATTCTTTTGTTAGATTTTATTTGAAATTTTAAATATTTTCATTTTTTGGTCCTGCTAAAATGTTTGAATATTTCTATCTAGAATGGGTTATAAACCCAACAAAAAGAATTTTAAAATTAGATAAATTTTGTTTAATTTTCATTTCATTTTATCTTCATTTTTTTTGGACAAATCCACTATATGAAGCATCTTTGAAATGCTTTGATCTCAATATAAGTGGGTTGATCCTACAACTTGGCATGGTGTAAAGGCATCCATAATTCTAAATTATCTCGCTCCAATTATGTAAAAAAAATTAATATAGAGGCCATAGTATTTTCTTAGCAAATTACCGCTAAACTGGAGCGTCAGGTAAGAATCACACGTTTGTAGATTGTTCCATGCTATATGTCACAAATTCACGATGTACTGCAGCAAGTTTTACCAAAAAGTAAATGGATACGGTCTTTAAATTCCTATATGGAATTGGGTTATATATTGCTGAGGCGACATCAGGTTGTTTCACTCTTAAGATTCCTTGGTGCAACCAACATGCTTAGTACGATCAGTATGTTGTTCAACTGGCCACATGACTTCATAGATCATATATATAATTTAGACGCTACGATCATCTTAAGATTATTTATTTATCTCCTAAAATGATCATTTATTGATAAAAGCATCAATATCAAAACGTATGGGTAAATAGCTTTTGTATACACGCTGAGAAAAAAATAACTAAGTTGATAGAAAGTCGTTAGATGTCTAATGGGATATAAGTAATGGGTCTACCAGTTTTATAAAAAAATCGACTGGGATATTTTGATTTTTAGTGAGAAATTTTAGTATTTTATTTTATTTAGGGTAAAATTTGCTAGGGACATCTAAAAAATATGTACTTAACCGGGGACACCGTAAGAACGCGTATCAGTTATGGGACACCGAAAAAACTTTATAAAATCCAAAGGAAATGGACAGAGAAACAATAACGAAAGTATGATTTTGCCCCTTGCCTACCAAGTTCAGCTCGCAAACACCTCCGACACTGCAACCGCACCCGCCGCCAGTGAGATGGCTGTCTAGTGGGGGGAGGGGGTTTCGAGAAGGGCCCATGCGCCTGGGCCCGTGGCTCCATGTCGTTCTTGCACTCGTCGCCGCTGCAGTGCAAGGGCCATGTTGGTGTCAATGCTCCGCCACACACCGCGCTTGGGGTTAGCACAACGTGGACCACCTCCTGATTCATGTCGAGCAGGGCGCCGCAAAGCACAAGCTATTGCTGTCAGTCTCGCAGCCGCACCACGCCACGATGCCATACCCTCCACCTCCCATGTCGTGACTACCACGACGTCTGAGCTATATGCGAGCCACACTTGGCAGGAAGGGGGCAAAATCATACTTTCGCAATTGTTTCTCTCCCCCTTTCCATTGGATATAACAAAGTAATGCTGCGGGTATCTAACAGCTAATTACCAGTTTTTTGCAGTGTCCCATAGCAGATATACGTTACTGCAGTATCTCTTAGCTAATTACACTTTTTTTTTATATCTTGTAGTAAATTTTACCTTTAGTAAGTAGAGGCTACAATATGGATGTGGGTCCATAATGTAATTTTTTGTTAGCACTTAAATACAGTCAATATGGGCATTAAGTTATTGTTTTCACTTAAAATAATAATAACTGGCTAGACCTAATAGATGGAGATTCGCTTGTGGTCTTTTCTTTGCCCATAAAAATAATTTTAATTATCATAGAGATAGAAAAACAGAGAAAAGTAAGGCCGCACACCACACGGGAACGGGGATGGAGGGAGGGTTGGGATGTTTCTTTTTTTTAGAAAAAAATTGATTGATCTGATGACCTAAAATATAATGTGTTGAATTTTAAGTCAAAACTGATGGTTGGATGTTATTTTTTTCTCAGATTTATTAGTTCTTTTCTAATTTAACTTTGACAAGTGGCAGCTTAGCAAAACGCGTATAGGGATGTAGAGGAAGGGAATATGGTTTGGGATGTTTTTTATTAGAAAATATATCAATAATGATGTAAAATAATGTGTTCATATTTAAGTGGAAGCCAATGGATGGATGTTTCTATAATTTAAGAATGTCATACAACGATTTAGAAATATTTATAAGAGGTTTAATAGACTTTAACGCCTATTTATGAGATTATTTTCCATAAAGATAATTTTAATTTTAATTATGATAGGGATAAAAAACAGAAAGGAACAGGGAGCCTACAAATTGATACGTGCGTGGTACACGGATATGGGGACATGGGAGGTTTTGGTATTCTAAGATAGATCTAACGAAGTCCACCGATTTAAATGAATATCGATGGTTAGATTTCTCTATTTTATTAGGATGCCATGTGACGGTTTGGAAGTGTTTGTAGGAAATTTAATAGATTTTATTTAGAATTTAATAGATTTTATTTAGAATATAATAGATAGATAGATAGTACTACGTACATATGGATTTTTGCTTTATTTTATACGGTAGAAAATTATATTTTATATTTTTTCTTCCGATGATACGTTGTACTAATTTTTTTTTTGCCTTTATCTCATTTTGACACTGGCAATTTTTTTATTCCGGCGAATCGAACGGAAGCTTTTCTTTTTTTTCTGAATCATACGTACTGGTATTTTTTGTTTTGTCGACGGTACGTATTCTCACTTTTATACAGGGAAGGTATTATATACACACACCTAATGATTATTCTAAAGTAATGGGCCCACCAATTTAAATGGAAATCAACGATACATATAGATCTAATCTAATGGTATAAAATAGCGGGTCCACCAATTAAATGAAAATCGACGGTGAGATTAGATAGTGCCACGTGACGGCATAGGAGCGTTTATAGGAGTCCCACGTGGCTACTTGAGAGCGTTTGTAGGAAGTTTAATGGACTTTTAGTATATAATAGATAGAAGATAGATAGATAGATAATAGATAGATAGATAGATAGGAAAAAAATCAAATATTTATATATTGCTAAAAATGGAAATAATCGGGGATTAGGGGTGAGTAATAAAAAAAAATTTCTTGGCAAACGACATACCGGTCAACAGCAATACATCTATGCTAATTTCACCAATCTCAAGATATGCCATTTTTTAGAGATACTCATAGGAATTAATGCATTGTGCGTGAACGTGTTTACAGGGGTGAGTATATACGTAAATACGTTTTGTGAGCATCTGGCTTGTTTATAAAAGACAAAATTTTTAATGTACTACCTACCTTTTGGCCACACACCAACAGGCAACAGCTGACGGCTGAGGAGTGAGTCATAATAAACAATATAATAGGAATCTTGTTGTGTAGTCATCGTTGTGTACTTGTACCATTGGTTGATCCCTAAAATATTCCATCCAATGTACCTTTACTATCACAATTGCGAGCAGAATTTAATTACGATCAGGTTACTTTCCTGCTCGACATTCGTTTCCGAGTCTCTCCTAATAATTATTTGCCATCAGTGGACGTCTACAGGATTTTTCCCAGTATGGAGAAATTACTCGTCATTGCCCTCAAAATTAGAGAATTTTTACAGTACAATGTACTACTAGTATATAATTATTCTTTTGGGTTTTTTTTTACCATATGGTTTTCCAGTTACAAATATTTGCATCATATTCATCTTAATTTGTAGAGAGATTCATATATATCTCAAACAAGCACTCCCTCTATCTACAAATATAAGGATAATTCGTCGAGAATATTTCACCATCCATTTTCTTATCTCAATCAATCACAATTGTCACTTCTTTGAATTCCCTAAGCATGTTTCCAAAATCCGATGGGTACTGCACTAATTACTGCATATCAATCTCCACTGCATGGGTGACAACTGTACTATAATTCTTTAATATAACTAACCATGTAATCCCTCTAACCTCTTAAAAAACAATATGCCTCCATACTATAATTTGTTACATCTGGTATTAGATTAGTTTTTTATGAGACGGGGGAGTATACGTGAAGTTTAAGGTAAGGTTGAACCTTTTTTAAAAAACTTAAACACATAGACATACACATAGAGGAATCGAGGTCATCGATGCATCCCCAAGATAGGTGTAGCAGTTAGAAGCTACAACTCCATCTGTATCAGAATATATTTGTTTTAGGATTTTTTTTAGCAAAAACTGAGGTAGAGAAAATATATTCTCTTTTAGTTATTTTAGTGATCAAATTTTGAATTTCTTAGATTTATATCGAAATATATATCCCCACTGTTGGCTGAATAATATATTGATTTCCACGCATTAGAACTAGTAAAAAAAACTTGGTACAAAATTTCGAATCCTCTAAATACTTATATTTGGAATGAGATAAATATAATGTGTACTCCCTCCATCCATAAAATAACTATATTTTAGTCTTGGGTATTTAAAATGAGATAGAAGAAAAAAAAGACTAAAATGCCTCCTGATCAATAAAATAAATATTATATATTGATGGGTGGATAGGTAAGGAAACGGCAAAGGTAGTGAACAAATGAAACTTATTAACTTATTATTTTGTAAACCGAGCACAGGTAAGGGATATAAAAGTAAACTCGTTTTGAAAATGGGCAGTATCTAAAGTTATTTTGGGATCGACGGAGTTACCTACTAATAAAATGCTTAATCCTTCTCTCTCTCTCATGATTGGTGCACATGCACGCTACAACATTTTTTCACAATCTGTGTGGATAGCTGTTGTTGAAACAATGGAACAGATCCAAACTATTTGAATCTGTGTACTCTAGGAGATGGATGATCTGGTGAATGAATAATGTCATGAACAAAAATGGGTCCATTTTTCCGTCATATATATTCGGTGCACCCTCTTCTTATCATATCTCACATTTTACTTTCTCCGGTACACATCGGTCGGGACATTCTATAGATCTGACAAATATAATGCAAACACGAGGCAAAGTATAGATTCTGGAGGACCATAGTGGTAAGAGCATCGGTTCTAAGATGATCATGAGTTTCTGAAATAAAACAAGCAAGTCTGTCGAAAAGTAAATGTAAAAGGCATATATATATGCTTAATTAAAAAGCAAGTCTTCTATTTTGTCTCCAAGCAAAAGTCCTAACCCTAGCAGGAACGGCTGTGGCTTTGTTTTTCCAGATGTTATTCAACAAAGAGTGTTACTTTTTTTTTTAAGAATAACACAGTACAACACAGACACTCACAACGCACGCACACTCACCCACCAAATCCCACCCCCAAAAATTGACGCCGGCATGCCGCATCCTGCATGTTACTGAATTTACATCTGACCAAGATTGGTGTTCTCTCTTCATGATTTCTTTATAAGATTGTTGAATTGCTTGTACCTGTAGGAGTATAAATCCGGCATATATAGTCTGTCTTCCCTGTCATCATGCATTATTTCTACCTCCAACATTTGTTAATTTGTGATGCTTATGGTTGACGAAGTTGAATAAGATAGCTAGCTAGTATGCTACACACACTCACGGCGTTTTTGAGAATTTAAATTCCTAACACGAGAATTTTAGCATCGGTCACACAATCTCCAACTAAAGGAAAAGAAGATTCAGAGAACATATCTTATGTCAGTGGAATGGAGAATCTGAATTTGCCTATAATTTTTTAGATAATGAAAATTGATTGCATTCCCAGCCTCTGCCTTATAGCACAGAGCCAATATAATTTTATACTAAATAAAAATGACATAATATGATGGGACAAATTGCTAACTACCCAAAGAAAGACTAGCTAAAAGGTTTCAAATGACCACGCAGATTATAACAAGTAAGCTTCTATACAGTACACCAACCATAATAAAGTAAGAGATGCTTAGCTACCAACTCTAAGATGGGAATATATCCTATGCACAAAAGCCTTACCGTGTATACACCATGCATACTAACGAAAATATTTCTCCAAAAATTTTGGAAAAAAAATTATACATGTATTTTTAATAGTATTACATCTAATCTCATCTTCATATTCTTTATATGTAGAGAGCAACAAAAAAGATAAAATTCTGATAGATTTGTACTCTCAAAACTGTCAGAATTTTTATCTTTTTTGTTACGGCTAAAATATAATAAATTTGAGGTTAAGACTTTACACATACTGTAATAGTATAAGAAGTACTTGTACATTTTTTTTCCAGATTTTTTGATAAAATTTGTTAGTTGATGTGCATGGTGTGTATACAAGACTTGTATGCACAGATATGTTCCTCTTCAAGACATAGCATATAGTAGTATTTTGGTCCACTATTATGACATAGTGGACCAGCAGTGTGAAGCCACTTTGAAGAGATAACTAGCATGGGTTAGACAACTTTCTATTATTGAAAAAATTATATCATTTTAGCAATGCCAAATTGTCCGATGTGGTTATCGGCACTCCATGATTTGTACAGTGCATTTTCGCTAGCACATTTGGCACTAGTAGTTGTAGGAAAAAAAAACCCTTAGGGTACCAAACTCTAAACAACAGGTGCCAGTAGAGCCAATCACATTGTTTTCCTACCAGGACATATTCTTAGACACCCACTCAATGGAGAATGACAAAAAATATATCCGTGAAAACTCATATACCATGCTCATCTCTACACGTCATGTAAGGTATCTTAACTAATTAAAAAATTAGTAGTTTTCCGTTCGTCACAAATCTTTTTCATCTGTCTCCTCGTGATCGTGCACGCAATATGAGTCTTTCGCCCGTCACTGCTAAGTTACAGCCAGCCCAATCCACACAATTCATCCCTGTTCATGCTAGGGTGTTTTTCAGCCCAGTCCACGCGAGCAAATATGCCCGAACAAAAAGAAAACAAAAATAAAAGAACAGCAAATGAAAATCGCAGGCCGCCAGCTCAGCGCGAGTCCTCCTCCTGCAATCCAGTGGCTTTTAATGTGCTATCCTGTAGATCCCACTTAAATTAATGATTTGATATTTGGCAATCTTGTTTGTGCAATAGATATATCTTGCCTGATCTTGATTTATGGCAAAGTATTTCTTTGATCTGTTTCTGGAGGCCTAGGGTTCGTTCGGGTGTTATAGATTTTGGGACTTTCTAGGTATTTTCTTGTGGTGTTTGCTATGTGCCTATATTCTTAGATCTTGGACTGATCGTGGATTGGGGCTATGCTCTAACCTTAGAACCTTACTTGTCCTCCCCTAACGCACTTCACCAGTCCCACTCCCCGGACAGTAAGATTCCTGCTGATTTGCAAGGGCCACTCGCCAATGAGGCATAAGCGCCACTGTTGCTCGTGCAGCAGTCATGTTGTTCCAACTTCCAAGTCACTGTGTCAGCAGTCCTACTGATTAACACTTCTTAAAATGGGTTTCGATTATTTGAGATCATGGCCCACTTTCATTCACTTAGGTGGTCCCACATGTCATCCTCATAAATGTCAATTAAAGCAATTAGGCAACAAAACAATGTTAAATTATCAAATTTTTAATAAGATGGACATCATCATCATCATGGATTCGTGAAGTCAGAATCCATGGGGGCAGCGGAAGTGATCTGAAACCGTTCTTGACATGCCGCGCAGCAAAGCGGATAAATGATGACGTGGGGATGGTCTAGTTTGATCGTCATGGAAGAGAAGGATGGTGTTGTCCTTGCTGCTGTCTTCTTTCAACCTAGCCGGTCAGTTTCTGACTGAAGTAATGCAAGAATATGTTACATATATACAAAGCTCACAACAGAGCTCTTGCATTAGAACAAAAGAATTGCTGGAAAAAGATGATGCAGTTATACACGTATGTGGTGATAATTTGGAGGAAAATCATTTGATAGCTGGATGATCACCTGGGATTCTAAACTGCATGTAAAAGCATGACAAAAAGATTGGATCTTTTGTGATTGGTTTTAGTTAAGAAGTCATAATCTTTGAGAAGTTGCAGAGGAGGTACCAATGCAAGGTTGTTGCGATTGGAGAGGTTGAAGTAGCATGTAATGCTGTAAAATAAGGATCAGCATCAGTTTACTCATATATCAACTTCGGCGTTGATGGCAGCATCGGCAGCAACATTTGAAGTAGCAGCATCTTTTATATCGGTTGTGGCACTGTTGATGTCAATCCCGATATCAGCATCGAGCTCTTCTAAGTCAACGGAGACAATGGAGTGCCTGGCAGCTTGCTTTTGCTTTTGCTTCTGCAACTCAGGTGCACTAATATCTTCTTTCTTTTGCGCTTTGGTTGGGGGCCTTGGAGCAAAGATGAAGGAGGAAGAGGGCCAACTCCCAAGTTTGGATTGGCCGATGCAGGAGCGTATTCGATGCGGCACCCACTTTAGCTGATGATGGGAGGATCGACGTAAACAACCTACAAGATGATGAGGCATGAAAGTGTTAGTGAATAAATATTTTGAAAATAGGGAAGAGTGCATATAATGGATACCTTTCTGTTGGTCTTGACAAAATCAGGATCAAGAATGCAGCAATAAGTGGTTCCAATCAGGTTAAACATATGTTGCTTCCATTCACACCACCATCGGGACCAGAGCTTTGAACTAGATGTGTGGGTATAGAAATCCTCACAATCGCCTAGTGAAGGTCTCTCGATCAATATGAAACGATCGAATTCTATGGCATTGGCTACTGGGCCCCTCGCCTGGATTTTGTCAATGAAGTAGAGGCCAATCGGGTGCTAAGCGAAGCGAAGTTGATAAGTAGAAACTAGTGGACGGTAAAACTCATACGAGACATGGGAGTTACAACCCGTGGAGACCCCGGTTGGAAGAAGGCAATGGGTGATGGTTGATATGAAGATATCCCTTCTTTATTAATCAAATTGGGTTTAAAACTGGCAGGGAATTCAAAATTATCGCCATCCTTATAGGCATACCAAATTTTAGCAGTCTTAGCGAAGCCATAGTAAAAGGGTTTGAACTAATAGCTATGATCGACAGGCAATAATTTGCCTCTTGGGTAGCACGATGCGACTTCGCCATAAGGCATGCATCAGCTGCGAGTAGGAGCTACACCTTCAGCATGATCCAATGGGATGGTTAGTGTATTAAGAGTAGGCCTTCCTACCACTTTTGTTAAATATGTGATCCGAATTTTGGGCCCACAATATATTCGGATTAGTTTGCTAGTAGGATTAGTTTCCTAGTAGGAGTTCCTATTAGGTTTCCTATTAGGTGTCTTTCTATTATCCCCTATATATACTCTTGTAAGCCGTACGGGAAGGGGTGACGTTCCCATTGTTATTCCTCTACGTTTGTAATTATCTCCTCTATAGTGATCATTGCCGGTCGGCGCCCGTGGTTTTTTCCCACAAGGGTTTCCACGTAAAAATTCGTGTCTCCGTTGTGCATCTATTTTCATAACAAGTGGTATCAGAGCATTGGGGATCAATCTACTAGTTCCCAGCCACCGGCGTGTTTATCGGATCGAAGAAATCGATCTCGGGCGGCACCGTCGTCTCGTGATTCCAATCCGAAGCAAAGTTGCCGTCGACTCGGAGTCGACGTCGTCCTTCCTGCCGCCGACGCGTCAGAGGAGCAGCGCAGGCGCAGCAGAAGCATCGGCAGCCAGCAGCCCTAATACAGAAGCGCACGGTTCAAGAAAAAAAAATCAGCCGAGAGAGATCGGTTGTTTCGTTCTGTGCATGCTAATTTTTCCAGTGGAAAATTGCTACAGCCACCAAAGCTTGTGTACCAGGAAGTTTCAGATCTACGCTACGTGCACACGAGAAGTGTACCAAGTTTCGCGATTTTGCTAGGTTTACATCAATTTCTTACTAGCAAATTCAGTATTAATTCCCATGGTAAGTTTGAAGTATGATCTACCGCTCCTGGACCGAGACACAAGATTCTCACTTTGGCAAGTGAAGATGCGAGCCGTTCTTGCACAGCAAGACCTCGATGATGCGCTTTCTGGATTTGACAAGAGGACACAGGATTGGTCCAACGATGAGAAGAAAAGGGATCGTAAGGCTATGTCATATATTCATCTTCATCTATCTAACAATATTTTGCAATCTGACCAGTAAGATGCACCTGAAGCAAAAGTTATTTTTGCACAAGTTGCAAGATGATGGGTCTGTGATGGATCATCTCTCCGCTTTCAAGGAAATTGTTGCTGACCTTGAGTCTATGGAGGTAAAGTATGATGAAGAGGATTTAGGCCTTATTTTATTGTGTTCATTGCCTAGCTCATATGCAAACTTCAGGGATACTATTCTTTATAGCCGTGATACTCTAACTTTGAAAGAAATTTATGATACTTTGCATGCCAAAGAAAAGATGAAGAAGATGGTACCCTCTGAAGGTTCAAATTCACAAGCAGAAGGCTTGGTTGTTCGGGGCAGGCAACAGGCAACAGGAGAAGAACACAAACAGCAAATCAAGAGATAAAAGTTCAAGTAGCTACCATGGGAGATCAAAGTCTAGAGGCAGGTATAAGTCATGCAAATACTGCAAGAGAGATGGATATGATATCTCTGAGTGTTGGAAGCTACAGGATAAAGACAAGAGAACCGGAAAATATGTACCAAAAGGTAAGAAAGAAGAGGAAGGTAAAGCCGCAGTTGTTACTGATGAGAAGTCTGATGCAAAATTGCTTGTTGCTTATGCTGGTTGTGCACAAACTAGTGACCAGTGGATTCTTGATACTGCATGCACCTATCACATGTGCTCGAATAGGGATTGGTTTGCCACCTATGAAGCTGTGCAAGGTGGTACTGTTTTGATGGGTGATGATACACCATGCGAGGTTGCAGGTATTGGAACAGTTCAGATCAAGATGTTTGATGGCTGTATCAGAACATTGTCAGATGTGCGGCATATTCCAAATTTGAAGAGAAGTCTCATCTTTATGTACTCTTGATCGCAAAGGGTACAAATATTCTGGTGGAGACGGAATTTTGAAGGTAACTAAAGGCTCTCTTGTTGTGATGAAAGCTGATATTAAATCTGCCAACCTGTACCATCTGCGAGGTACAACTATATTAGGTAATGTTGCAGCAGTTTCTGATTCATTATCTAATTCCGATGCTACTAATCTTTGGCATATGCGTCTTGGGCATATGAGTGAAATTGGTTTGGCAGAATTGAGCAAGCGAGGATTGCTAGATGGACAAAGCATCAAGAAGCTCAAATTTTGTGAGCATTGCATCTTTGGCAAGCATAAGAGGGTGAAGTTCAACACATCTACACATACTACTGAAGGTATTCTTGATTATGTGCATTCTGATTTATGGGGGCCTGCTCGTAAGACATCTTTTGGAGGTGCTCGTTACATGATGACTATCGTTGATGATTATTCGCGAAAAGTTTGGCCTTATTTCTTGAAGCACAAATATCAAGCTTTTGATGTGTTTAAAGAGTGGAAAACTATGGTTGAAAGACAAACTGAAAGGAAGGTGAAAATCCTTCGTACTGACAATGGGATGGATTTCTGTTCTAAGATATTTAAATCATATTGCAAGTCTGAAGGCATTGTGCGTCACTACACCGTTCCTCACACACCTCAACAAAACGGCGTAGCAGAGCGTATGAACAGGACAATTATATCAAAGGCCCGTTGTATGTTGTCTAATGCAGGTTTGCCTAAACAGTTTTGGGCGGAAGCCGTTTCCACTGCTTGTTATCTTATCAATCGATCACCCAGTTATGCCATTGATAAGAAGACTCCAATTAAGGTATGGTCTGGTTCCCCAGCAAATTATTCAGACTTAAGAGTATTTGGTTGTATTGCTTATGCTCATGTTGATAATAGTAAATTGGAGCCTAGAGCTATTAAGTGTATTTTTCTTGGTTATCCGTCTGGTGTGAAAGGCTATAAGTTATGGTGTCCTGAAACCAAAAAGGTTGTGATTAGTAGAAACGTTGTCTTTCATGAATCAGTTATGTTACATGACAAACCTTCTACTAATGTTCCTGTTGAGAGTCAGGAGAAAGCAAGTGTGCAGGTGGAGCACTTGATTAGTTCAGGGCATGCACCAGAAAAAGAAAATGTTGCTATTAACCTAGATGCACCTGTTATTGAAGATTCAGATTCTTCTATTGTTCAGCAGTCTCCAAAACATTCTATTGCAAAAGATAAGCCCAAAAGAAATATTAAACCTCCTCGAAGATATATTGAAGAAGCGAACATAGTTGCTTATGTTTTGAGTGTGGCAGAAGAAATTGAAGGTAATGTCGAACCTTCTACATATTCTGATGCTATTGTTTCTGATGATTGCAATAGATGGATAACTGCTATGCATGGTGAGATGGAGTCGCTTGAAAAGAATCATACTTGGGAATTGGTGAAATTGCCAAAGGAGAAGAAACCTATCCGTTGCAAGTGGATCTTCAAAAGAAAGGAAGGTATGTCTCCAAGTGATGAGGCAAGATACAAAGCAAGGTTAGTTGCTAAAGGTTATAGCTAGATACCAGGTATTGATTTTAATGATGTCTTTTCCCCTGTTGTGAAGCATAGTTCAATTCGCACTTTACTCAGTATTGTTGCAATGTATGATTATGAACTAGAGCAAATGGATGTTAAGACTGCATTTTTACATGGGGAGTTAGAAGAGGACATTTATATGGAGCAACCTGAAGGTTTTGTTGTTCCTGGAAAAGAGAACCTAGTCTGTAGGTTGAAGAAATCTCTTTATGGGTTGAAGCAGTCACCTAGACAGTGGTATAAGAGATTTGACTCTTTCATGCTTTCTCAGAAGTTTAGAAGATCAAACTATGATAGCTGTGTTTATCTCAAAGTTGTTGATGGTTCAGCTATATATTTGCTTCTTTATGTCAATGATATGTTGATTGCTGCAAAAGACAAATTAGAGATAGCAAAGTTGAAGGCACAATTGAGTAGTGAATTTGAGATGAAGGATTTGGGTGCAGCGAAGAAAATTCTCGGTATGGAAATTACTAGAGAAAGACGTTCTGGCAAGTTATATCTTAGTCAGAAAGGTTATATTGAAAAAGTTCTTCGTCGTTTCAATATGCATGATGCAAAACCAGTGAGTACTCCTTTAGCTGCACATTTCATATTATCTTCAGATTTATGTCCACAGTCAGATTATGATATTGAGTACATGTCTAGAGTTCCTTATTCAAGTGCAGTTGGTTCACTTATGTATGCCATGGTATGTTCTCGTCCTGACTTATCACATGCACTGAGTGTTGTCAGTAGATACATGGCTAATCCTGGCAAAGAGCATAGGAAAGCTGTTCAAAGGATTTTCAGATACCTACGTGGTACATCTAGTGCTTGTTTGCAGTTTGGGAGATCTAGAGATGGACTTGTTGGTTATGTGGATTCAGATTTTGCTGGAGATTTGGATAGGAGAAGATCACTCACAGGTTATGTTTTCACTATTGGAGGATGTGCTGTTAGTTGGAAGGCAAGTTTGCAAGCAACTGTTGCCTTATCTACTACTGAAGCAGAGTATATGGCTATTTCTGAAGCTTGTAAAGAAGCTATTTGGCTTAGAGGTTTGTACACTGAGCTTTGTGGAGTTACGTCTTGCATTAATATATTTTGTGATAGTCAAAGTGCAATATGCCTTACAAAGGATCAGATGTTCCATGAGAGAACAAAGTACATTGATGTGAGATATCACTTTATTCGAGGTGTGATTGCTGAAGGTGATGTCAAGGTATGCAAGATAAGTACTCATGAAAACCCAGCTGATATGATGACAAAGCCAGTTCCTGCTACTAAGTTTGAGCTTTGCTCAAGCTTGGTTGGTGTTACAGTATAGTCCTAGAGACTATTTGGCGCGCGGTGATTTTACCTACATGAGGTATTTTTTGGTGATTGATGTTTTTATGCTACAAGAGGAAATTCGTCTCAAGGTGGAGATTGTTAAATATGTAATCCGAATTTTAGGCCCACAATATATTCGGATTAGTTTCCTAGTAGGATTAGTTTCCTAGTAGGAGTTCCTATTAGGTTTCCTATTAGGTGTCTTTCTATTATCCCCTATATATACTCTTGTAAGCCGTACGGGAAGGGGTGACGTTCCCATTGTTATTCCCCTACGTTTGTAATCATCTCCTCTATAGTGATCATTGCCGGTCGGCGCCCGTGGTTTTTTCCCGCAAGGGTTTTCCACGTAAAAATTCGTGTCTCTGTTGTGCATCTATTTTCATAACAACTTCAACGGTGTAAAGCTTTAGCCATAACTAGATAAACTACCATGGACCGCATATATGGCAGATGGGCTGGCTAACCAATAGCTTTGTTTCGACTTGATGCAGCAGATGATAAGTGGCCCCTACGAAATATTTGCCCAAGGGCATAGTCCTTCCATTAGCGAGGCTTATGCTAGGTGTTGCATATTTGCTATCGAACCTAAGGTTGATCCGCAGAAGACAAATCTTTCAAGCCATAAGTTATGGAAGGCAACTTGCTCTCGGTTGGAAAATGTTCCAAAAGTTTTTGCATGCCTAGTAATGTAGTTGGCCCAACCGTCGGCATTTTTAGTACCAAGGCCGCTGATCATAGTGACCTCCATCAGGTTTGGCGCCCTTGCCCATGACTGAAGAGGAAGGCGTTCAATGTATCGGGCCGGAAGTAGCAAGCCGGTACAATGAAAGATTCATCTTTATCCATCTCAGCTCAGGAGAGGCCAATGCATTGAACGATGCCTAGATCGGTTGACAGATCATGTTTGGTGGCAAGATTCCGTCTATACCAAGTTCTCCATCCTATCAACTTTGATGGCCAGATCTAAAGCTATTATAACAATCTATAGTGGCCATGCTAGATTGTTTGAATGGGATCCTATTGGTTTCGGCATTAATCAAATCTATGGGATCTTTGTCACCCATTGGACCCATATAATAAAAGGTCGGACGGTTTAAGTCTGGAAACATGATATGGTTTGGCAGATTCTACAGTGAAAAAAAGGAATAGTAAAGGTGAACATGAAGAACACATAAGAAAAAAAAGGATGAAAGCTAGATTCAATCTACATAATGCAGCAGAAAACGGTGGGAAATAAAAGCGGCAGGGGTTGTTACCTTTGGGACCGCACTCGATGAGGCAATTTGAAGCTGCATATGCAAGTTCATCGGCGAAGATGGTGCTTGGAAGATATCGCCTAATAGGAGGTAGAGGGAGGTAGAGGGAGGGAGGGAGGGAGGGAGAGAGAGAGAGAGAGAGGAGTTTTGAGAGCTTGTCGGCGTGAGACAGGGATACTTGGATGATTACAAACCAAAACCTCCTAATACATCTCCTAATACATGATATGCATGAGACGGAGTAGTGTTGTTACTCCTTAATATTAACTTCTCTAAAAAGTGTGTAACGTCAGTATTTTATCCATTTTACTCTTTGTGCTTTGGTTAAATCATGCATAGTCGCTGTAACACCCATCGTATCTTACATATAGATTGCCTCTTCATGCACGCGTGCATAACAACTTTTACTGATCATGTCTCCTAATCAATCATGAAAATCAACATCGGCACCGTGTCCATGCCATCCGCAAATGCTAACAGCCAGTGGAATTAACGGCATGGTACCACTGCCAGCGTTGATGCCGCCCTTCTTGCTCCGCACATGTCTAGCACAAAGGAACCTACCTACGCACACGCACTCCAGGACAAACTGATTTTTGGAAACCTCTGCATCCACCTACATACAACAACAAGCACATATCCATGTATCTCAATGAGAAACAATTAACGGTTCTTGATTTCCATTAAAAAAAGTCATGGTTCTTGTCCACCAATGCTTCTCACAATAAAAAAAAGGAACAACAATAAAAAAAAATTCTATGTTCTATCTAGTGATTGCTTCTAGGGTTTGAGAAAGAGAATTATTTCACAATCGAAGCAATACCTTGTGAGCGGTGCTCCTCCATCACCCAAAAGATGCTCGCAAGTGGGGAGATGCACTATTGCGCTTGTTCTTCCACACCGAAACTACCACCGAATCCGTTGCCCTGGTCGAAGCAGAGATTCGGGATGGGTAACCACGGGAGAGACTGAGCAGTACCCTCCACATACCCATGTAGCCAACCATAACTAGTGAGAGAGATGATGTGAGAGGTAAAGATGCTGACGATGCTGCAACGGTCATGGCATCTTGTCATCGTCATCGATGAAGTAGGAGGCGAGCCCCGTCTCGCACCATCCTACCGTTGACCATTGGTCCCGCCACGCGATCTGCTCCCTCCTTTTGGCCCTTTGTTGACGGTCGTTATAGACCAATTTCGACCGTCAGTATAACCAAAATATAGGAGAATTAGCTATGCTTGCAATGCATATTTGTTTTAGAATAATCTATTTGCACTTGCACTTGGATTCTATCTGATTGTAGATATTGCTACATAAAGAGAAGGAGAATCGACGGAAAATAAACGAACAATTAATCGGAAGCCATCAAGAGGTAGACTTACGGATGAATGGGCCTATAAATCCAAATAAATAATCTCAAAGTACCCAAAACACCTTACCACTGGATTGAGGAACCATCAGAGAGGGGGCCTGCCAAAAATTGGGCCGTTTGGGCTAGGCCAGGGTTGGCCAAACCCTGGGTTCGGCCGAACCCCCATCACAGCCGTTCATCCTGTGGTTTGGCGTGGACATCCAGGATTCACTCCCAATGATGGTTAGAGGGTGTTTTCGACCCTTCCAACAGTCATTACAAGGCTATATAAAGGGGTTACCTTCTTCATTATTTCACACACTTAAGCAAGAAGATCAAGAGCTCTCTCTCAAGTTTAGTTAGTGTTCTAGTGCTAGTGGAATAGGAAATAGAATAGTTCTCTTAATCCTCGAGTCTTCAGGAAAATTTGGGTATGGCTCTAGTAGCTTCTCTCCCGTTTGTAAGACTTGTACAATTAATGAAATATTCTTCTTTATTCAGTTTCGGCAATTTACTTCACTCTTATAATCTGAGTACCGACTTTACTTTACATTTATCTCAATATAATTATGTAGCTAGCTTACCAGAGATATGCAATGGTGTGGGTATAATGTTCATGCAAATGATTGATTTATGTCATGCTAGCGGATATAGAGTAGTATTTGATAATGTAAGCATGGTGCTTAGATTATTAAATATCATTATTTGGGGGTATATGATGCGGGACAATAGAGGTGGGCCGCTGATGGTGATAGCTCAGTACGGGTATTTAGTATATAGTCATAAGTTAATTTCCTGGTATAGGTACTCCTCCGTATTCATTTCCGGTTAGATGACCATGACGGGTTGTCGTAAGGAACTCGGCAGTCAGGCGCGGTCTCTCGAAACACTAAGAGAGCATAGTTAGGGGGTATTGGCTACATGATTGTATACTAAAGAGTGTAAATTAAAGATACATGTATATTAGAAGTATTATGATGAATTCTTTTTTTATTCTTTCTCCACTTAGCCAAGGATTTATTTAATGAGAGTACTTAGTTCTTCTTGTTCGTGTCACTCTACCTTTGAATTATTAACCACTGCTTAGACTCTAACTTATACAAGTACCATGTAAATTATTAGCATAGTCTTCTCTTATTAATCTTCCCTTGGGATTAAATAAATATAATACCTTGGAATACTTCCGGGTGAAATGCTACAATGGTATATCCATGCGCTTGCGGATCACTTCCGTAACCATAAATATATCAAGACTATTTCTGCGCCATTGCTGGGAATTATATTTTTAGTAATATCATTAAGAAATACCAACACCCTCCTCTAGAACGCCATCACCTCTAGCCTCCAGTCTCACCACCTGATCTACTCTCTCCATTGGTTTGCTTCCCAACTCCAAACTCGAAGGGCGTCGTCCCCTAGGCCATGCTTGCCGGTTAAGGCTAGAGGTTGCCGCCGCCACCGCGGAGGCAGGTAGCTTGACTACCGGAGCATCGATGTTGTTGGTGGCCGAGCTATGCTGCAGACACCAACCCCGATTTCTTTGTTGCTATGCTCCTACCCGCGACGGCCTCGTTGTTCATGGCAAGGCCGCACCACGCCTGCGTGAGGCGCTGCTCTAGGTCTGCTACATATTTAGCTCCTCCTCTTTCCTTCCCTATCTTATTCAATTCTTCCTTGCAAATGATGCATTGGGAGCGACGGGGGTGGGGCGAGCTCGGCGGTGAGGAGAACACGATGGAGTAGCACCGCGGCGGTGTCAGCGGGAGGAGTACGTTGTGCATTCCACTCGTTGGGGCAATCGATAAATTCAATGTAGCATCCTAAGAAATTGATGCCTACATAGTTTGGTGCCATCTGATGAATACATCGGATGGCTAAGAAAAGGGATAATGGTGTTTTATATATTGTTTTGCTGGGTGCATCTAGTGAAAAAGTGAACCACTACTTTTTATATTATCATGTGCAACGCACGTTATAAAAAGAAAGAAAAAACATGTGTATAAATTTTCTTGGAGAAAATTGTCAATAGTTAAGTTATATTGTGTGTAGAAGAGGAGTTCAGGTATCTCGGTATCGATTTTTGTGAGAGTATAGTTGAGAGAAAAATTAGGGCTTAGTCTATATTTTTACTTTAGTCAAAAGCTGAAAGAAGAGTAAGAGTGCTGTTGTTGCACTTTGTAAATACAATTAGAAGCAATAAAGTTGATATATTTTCAAGAGTTCTTCGATTTGTGTTTTACCTCGGGTTTGGCAGTCACACTAGCGAGTGCATGGCGGTCAGACCAATAGTTTGACGACAGTCAAACTGATGGTTTGGTGATTAGACTGGCAACTACGACAGACGATTTCGGCTCGAAGGGTGGTTAGACAGAAGCATCCATACTAGCCAGACCGGCGGCATCGGCACACGGTCAAACCTGTGCTCACATGTCGGTTAGATCGAATCACCATCAAGTTTGAGGATAACTTTTAGTTCCGCTAAAAGCTTTCGGTTTTTAGGTATTTAATTTCTATAATTCACCCCTCTCTAGTAGGCTTACTTCTTGTGATTTTCAATCCTACGAGATGATCTCCATGTCGCTGGAGATGCTGCACCACCATCTTCCTTGAAGGGAGAGCTGCTGATGGAGCTACACCACCATCTTCCTTGAAAGGAGAGGATGACGCCCGTGTTAAGGTACGGAGCAAGTTTCAGTTTCCCAGTCAAGCCTCTACCCTGCGAAACATTCAAACTGTCAAAAGCCAGTCTACTGTACAATACTACTGTGTATGTTCTGGTGCCAATGTTTTGTTGGCTAGTATAACTGCCACATATTTGCTGCAATAAAGAGGCGTACAGTGTAATCTTTGAGTGCATGGAATTGCGACTTACTCTGTGGAGCGCAACAAGCGCTCCGATGTACTTATACCGTGGTAACTCTTCCATCTTTCTGCTTCCCAAGATCTTCCCTCTGAATTGGTGAATAGGCCATCGCAACTTATTTCTCGGAGAAGGCAGCTGCTGCAAACTTTACAAACAAGAAGTACAGACGCTTGCAGTATTCATCAGAAATGTTAAGGGCATTGGACAGCCATGCACAATTACCAGAACACGGGCTATTTTTCTAGACCAGCTTCAGGAAAGCTGTGCCATTGTTAACCCAAATTTCAAGCAAGGTCTGCAGGGAACTTGTGCTGCAAACCGAAGTGCCACGTGATAATCTGCACACAAATCCATTGGTGCATTTTTCCATCAAATATTGAAAAAGAAAGGATGGAAAGAGACCACTAACAATTGCATGAACTTAAGTACAAAAATATTGCACATGTAAGCAGGGTTTGTTTCCGAAATTGTGTTTTTGCCGCTAGGGACCGAAACAACTGAAATCACCGAAATTTCAGTAATTTTAGAATTTTTTGTCCAATTTTTTTTGAATTTATAACATATTTTGACTGAATTTGAACAAATTTTGACCAAATTTACAAATGTTTGGCAAAAACCGAAAATTTCAGGGAGATTTTGACCTTTCCGGTGGGTGCTGAAATTACCGAAATTTCAAATCCCGCATGTAAGGTTTACCACCTTTTGCCTTTCTAAATTAGTAGGAAGAAAATCACAGCACTTTCTCAGAAGATAAAATGGCAGAGAAAACAAAAGGATGGATGCCATATTCTGATATATAGGTTCAAGCTTTCATCATCTCCTCCCTCTGCGAACTGAACAAAGCACGGCTGATAATACCACAGTTGACTCACTTCCACTGAGGCTTGTTCCTGGTTTAGTGACACACTTTGCCGCCAGGAAGATCTTGGTGGTGACACTCAGCAAGCTGTAGCGGCATCCACTGTCAGAGCCATAAAATTTTCCAAGCCTGGGTAAGTCTATTGATGCATGGACTTCTTGAAATTTTAGCAAGAGCTAGCTAGATAGTGTTGTTCGGTTCTTCCAAAAATACAGCTGAAGTTAGAGCACAGAAAATTAAAAAGCCGTTAGCGCATTACTAATTAAGTTTTAATTATTACAAACTTGAAAGAAAAATAGATTTATCCATATCATAAATCAACTTTTGTGTAGAAGGTTGAAAAATGTGCTAACGAAAATCGAGATAAAATATGTATGTTAATCAGAAAAGAGCGGGGCAAATAAGCTGGGAAGATCCAACTCCAATACAAATCACTTCATTAAGATTCATCTCTTACGTCCTGCTTGTCTTAGTACTCGGCTCCTGCTAGTACACCATTTGCTTTTGCCTGCCTAATTAAGTAGCCAAGCACCCAATTAAGCTAGCTACCACGTACTGCACTATGAACCATGCGTGTGACGTGCTCATATCATGTGCTACTGCCTAGTTGCACGCGCGTCCTGCTAGCTAGGTGCCTGCTAATTAAGCTCGTTGCTCAACCATCAGAAGCACGCAGATGTGACTGACACTGAGACTCAATCCGTGACAGCGCGAGTCGCTCGCGGCATCCGCGTCGGCGTCGCCGGCTCGCCGCCACCCATGTCCCCCCCTATGCCGCTGCCACACCTCACTGTACTTCTCGTCCTCTTTGCGACGTCCGCCGCCCAGGCTGCCGCCGATCGGAGCAGCAGCAGCAGCAGCTGTGGCGGTGGCGAACGCTGCGGCGATCTCCTCCTCCCATTCCCGTTCCACCTCAACTCCTCCTGCGTCTCCAGCACCACCAACTCTTCCTCACGCTTTCGCCTCTCCTGCGACACCACCAACGCCACGCTCACCCTGCCGCTCGGCTCGGCGACGTTCCGCGTCCTCGGCTTCCTCCCGTCGGGATCGATCCTCCTCGACTACGCCCCCGCCGCGTCGCCGTCGCCGTCGTCCCCGTGCGACCCGGCGTACGCCGCGTTCTCCCGCCCGTCCTCCCCGGCGGCCGCTCTCGATGCCGCCGCGGCATTCCTCGCCGTCACGCCGGCCAACGTTCTCCGCCTCTACGCCTGCGAGGACTCCTCCCTCTGCCGCGCTGGCTGCGAAGACGTTGCCACCTGCGGCCGCGGTGGCGCCGCCGCGGGCGCTAAGTCGGGGTGCTGCTATCCGCTGTCCGACGGCAGCGTGTGGAAGCCCGGCGATGGGCTTGGCGCCTTCGCGGAGTTCGGATGCCGGGGGTTCTCGAGCTGGGTCAAGAACCGGTCGGCCGCCGCACCGGGTGTCGTGAGGGGGATCGAGGTGGAGTGGGCGGTGCCCAAGGGCAGCGAGATGGCGGCGTGCGCCGACGGTGCGGTCGCCGTCAACGCCACGGCGGTGCGAGGCGGCGTGCGGTGCGCGTGCGCCGCGGGGCTCGTCGGCGACGGCTTCGCACATGGCACCGGCTGCTCAAAAGGCACATGTAAGTACTCCATGACTGCGAGCTCGACAAATTTCCAGCCCAAATACATGATGCTCTTGCTTGTATGTATGCATGTTTTAGCGTGCAGCAATTCTGGGCAGGCAAGTGACGGCAGGGAGTGTTGCCAGGGAAGGTTTTGCTCCAAGAAGTCAGTTGCTCTTGCCGGTAAATCATACACTCCCGTGTGTTCATCGATTGGTTGCATCACATTTGCACATCAATCTCCACTAGCTGATGATCCACATTGCACGAAAAACAGGTTTCTTCGTTTCGCTCTTCTTCCTCGCGGCGGCCGTCTCGTTTTGGTTGTTCCTAAGGCAGCCTTCCAAGGACACCCTGTGGGACATCGACCCGGCGTGCATCCCCAAGATCCTCGGTGGCGTGTGCAACGCGAGGCAGTTCACGTACGAGCAGCTGGACGAGGCGACCAAGAGGTTCGACGACAGCGAGAAGGCCGCCGTCAACGTGCAGGTGGACGGCGGCGGCACGGTCCACGCCGGCGTCCTCGACGACGGCACCGTGGTCGCGGTGCAGAGGATCGGGTACGACACGGCAGAGAAGCTCAGGCTGGTCCTGGACAGGGTGGAGCTCCTCTCCGAGGTCTCGCACCGGAACATCGCCCGCGTCGTCGGCTTCTGCTGCACCGCCGCCGCCGACTCCGGCACCGGCAACGCGCTGCTCCTGGTGCACGAGCACTTCGCCGGCGGCACGCTGGAGGACCACCTGCGGCAGGTGAAGGGCCGGCTCCTCAGCTGGTACCACCGCGTCAACATCGCCATCGAGCTCGCCAGCGCGCTCACGTACCTGCAGGCGCACGACACGGCCCCGACCTTCCTCCACGACCTCAAGTCCAGCGACGTCTTCCTCGACGACAACCTCACCGCCAAGATCGCCGGCTACAAGCTCGCGAGGCCGGTCGCCTACTACTACTACGCGCCGTCGTACGACCACGACGTCGTGCGCAACTTCGGCCACCTCCTGATCGAGCTACTGACGGGGATGAGGCACCAGCACCCGTTCGACTCGGTGGCGCCCAAGGTGAGGGAAGGGAGGCTGCACGAGGTCATCGACGTGACGCTCCTGGCGGGGAAGCAGCTGCCGGCGCCGAACGAGGACGTGAGGAAGGTGTTCGAGCTCGCCGTCGCGTGCCTGCTGAGCGCCGAGAACGGGCTCTGCATGCTCGGCGTCGCCAAGGAGCTGATGCAGATCGTGACGAACAACATCGGGAGCAGCAGCAAGATCGAGATATCCCTCGAGGAGACGTTCTCGAGCTCCAGCCTGCTGCAGATGATCTCCATGTCGCCGGAGACGCTGCATCACCATCTTCCTTGAACGGAGATCAAGCTAGCTGCTGCCTGAACTGCACACCGCCATCTCCATCTTCATTCACCTTGAATGGAAGAGGATGATGCCCGTGTTTAAGGTTCGGACCGAGCAAGTTTCACCGTCCCAGTGAAAGCCTGTAAAACATTCAAAATTGTCAAAATTAGCCTGTCTACTGTACAAATACTGCTGTGTAATGTTCTTGTGCCAACGTTTTGTTGGCTTGTATGAGTTCCATGTATTTGCTGCAAGCTTCCTCAATACAGAAGCGTACAGTATAATCTTGAGTGCAGGGAATTGCGACTTGCTCTGTGGAGCGCAACAAGCTCCGATGTACTTACCGTGATACTCTTCCATCTTTATGGTTTCCAATATCTTCCCTCTGAATTGGTGAATTGGGTCTGTGTTGCAAATATTTCTTGGAGAAGGCAGCTGCTGCAAACTTTACAAACAAGAAGGACAGTCACTTCAAGTATTCATCAGAAAGGTTAAGGGCATAGGACAGCCATGCACAATTATCAGTACACAGGTTATTTCTCTAGACCAGCTTCAGGGAAGCTGTGCCATTGTTAACCCAAATTTCAAGCAAGGTCTGCAGGGAAATTGTGCTGCAGACCACAGTGACAGTGGCACATGATAGTCTGCACACAAATCCATTGGTGCATTTCTCTATCAAAGGATGAAAAGAAACCATGAACAATTGCATGAACTTAAATAAAAAAATATTGCACATTTAAGGTTTATCACCATGCGCCTTTTCCATATTAGTATGCAGAAAACCACAGCACTTTCTTAGAAGACAAATGGCAAGAAAATAAAATATGGATGCCATATTCTGATAGGCTTGTGTTCATCATCTCCTGAGAAACCATTGAGAGCCATCAAAATTCCTGAGAGCAAGGATAATAATAGAGCTCACTTTCTACTATTAGCATGTAAGGTTGGCTATAATTTTCTTCTCATTTCTCTATCTCTCACTTATACATTTAATGTATTTGTCTTAGAACTTGTGATAAACTAGCTCTTGCATGAGAGCCAACACTCTTAATTTTTTGCTACCTTTATACTCCACGTAAGCTTATAGCTCACTATTAGAGCAAGTTTAATAGTGTAGCCAACTGTTGGCTCTAAATCATCTATAGTCAACTTCATAGCCAATTCTTACAATAGTTACCTATAAACATATATTATATAATTAATATCTGGTCCCACCTATCATACACACATGCACCTTGATATCCGTGCTACAGTTGCTGCCATTCTCTCTCCTCTTTTTTTTCTTTAAAATATGTTTATAGCTGGCTTATGGCTTGCTATTGTACCTGCTCTTATACTTGCTCTGAATCCTTCCTAGCGCTCCGAACTGAACAAAGCGCGACTGGTTTCTAACATGCAAGTATAATGCTTTCTAGTTTCAACAATAACATGACAAACTTTATATGGAGGTGACTAGGGATCGGTCGCCCGATCCAAATCTCCAAAAATCGAACGCTGACGTCAGCATGAACAAATTTTTCTTAAAAATTATTTATCCAAATCATGATCCGATTGAACCATTAAATTCGTTGCAATTAAATCTTTTAAAAAAAACCACACATGGATATATTCTGACGAAATTTTTGTAGCTTATTATTGAATTTTTTTTAAATGTTGCACGATGTTCCACCAGGTTTTTCGGAATTGTTTCACTAAGTAGATCAAAAATGTTTCAATCGTTTAAATCGAACGTTGTTTCACTTTATATAAAAACAATGTTTCAGCAAATAGCGAAAGAATGTTTCAGTTCACTGTAGCATTATCCATACATAGTGAAACATTGTGAGTACGCTAGATGAAACATTTTTTGTGGAACAAAAAAATAAACCAAATTACCTTAATAGAGTGTTTTCAAAATATGTGGGTGATTTGTTGTAATTGATTATATGGTGAAGACACGTGGAGAAGCAGCACAGACGCACATGGGCAGCACAGGCGTGGGGCCCCCCGCGCGGTAGGCGCGCCCGATGCACCGGCGCCTGGCATTTCCCAACTTATATCTACTTGAGGTCCTTTTCCTCCACGGCTCTTTTACCACTCGGGTTTCTAACATGGCAGCCTGTTCACATGGACACACAGCCAAATCCCGTCCGTTGGTTTGAAGGCCTCCTAGCATTCTAGTTGGGCTTTCCTAACTGTGCCGGCCCGGCCCTTCCTTTCACCTGCTCTGTTCTCCTTCACGTTGCTCGGTCTGCTCAGCCCGTTGACTCGGTGCGACGGTCCTGTCTCCTGTGCGGTCTCGGCTCAGATGCAACGGCGCCTCGTCGATAGGAGCATCTCTCGCCTGGTATGGCGCTCGCCGGATTGGCCGGCTCCATTGCCGGCTTGCCGCCGTACGTGGTAGTGGAGCTTCCTCGCTCAAATCGCCTCTCCGTAGCTCCGTGTACCCCCTCCACTTCCCATGTCACACTTGCTTTCTTCCTCTTTCTTCCGGTCATAGCTCTGCATTAACCAATGTACCTTGCCTAATTCAGATGCTAACCACGTTCAACCAGATTTTTTTTATTTTCTTGAACGTTTTTAATTTTAAATTTTCAAAATAAACCCTTACAAAAATATATTTCTAAAATCTAAACCTTTTGAACATGCCAGCCCTTCCTGACACGACGAAATAACACTGACACATCACCTGTAGCGGGCGTGACAGTTTTGCCTTGATACGTCAGTCAAAGTGGCGTAGCCAAATAACTCTGCCACGCCAGCGAGACCGACGTGGCCGAATAACACTATTATACCAGCAAGACATGTGTGACAGTATTGTTTTGCTACGCTAGTGGCCAAAAGGTTCGTATCTTCTTCTGTACAGTTTCTTTTTTCCTCTATATAAATGAAAATTAACCGTGGGGGCTTCCCCCACTGTTTCCCGGTCAAAAAAAAAGTTTTAAAAGAGTTTATTTTTAAAATAAAAAAATAAAAAAAGTAAAATTGTATAATTAGCTGAGGGACACCGCGAAAACGTGACACTGCTCTAGGACACTTAAAAACTGTGAAATTTTCCTTAGTACACCGGATGCATTATCATTTCCTGGCTGAAAGTGGTGAATTTTTTTTCGAAATGCCTAGAATGCCCCCGCGCATCACCACACACACAAAAAAAATTTCTCCATTAGAATGGTGACGACGAAACAGTGGTCGGCCGGAGGGGTGTCGCGAGCGGCAGCGGCGCACCCGTGTAGCGGGGCGTGGCCTGGCGGCGGCAGTGCCGGTGTAACGGGGGCGCGGCCGAGCGGAGGAAGAGCACTAGGTGGGCCTTCGGAGCTGAAAATACATTCCACCTACATAGTGAAAGAGGCTTAGCCGTCAAAAATCATTTTTCAGGAATGTATATTTTTCACTAGCTAGCACTAGACGGTGAAAATTTACTCGCTTACAGTTGAACCCACCAACAAAATGCGTGATGGGTACAAGTTTTACTTAGTTATGAGATATACAGCACATTTCATACTTGGTTATATTGTAACTGACATTACCCGAAAATTCATAAATGCTGGCCTGCGTTTAATGCTTCACATAATATATTCTTTTAAACACATCACACGAAACAATATAAAGTTTAATATTGATATAGCATGAAAAATATCATAAGGTTATAGTCCTCGCCATGTGCCAAAAAAAAACCCGCACACCAACGAGGAAAAAGCCTAGCATCAAGCCGTACGCTGCTATGCTTAACAGATTGCCCATATGCCCATGATCTGAAAAGCTACAAAAACAAACATCACATCTAAAACGATGCCTCCAATAAGGTTACGACATTGAAAATATCGTAGCTTGCCAAGGAGACCTAGACAGGGTTTTTGATCGGAGGATCATGTTGATAATGTAGAGGGAGGCGCATCAGCAACAATCCCACGAGGGTTGCGACATCCGAACGTAACTTTGTCTCTAACAGCCATTAATCCATTAGGATGGATTTTCACAGCTAGCTCGGTACGTAATGCTCGTCTTTTATATAACTAGGAAGAAAGCCCGCGCAGATGCGCGGGAAATTTATTTATTGCCTATAAAAAGAATACTAAAAGAAACCATATCTCGCCATATTCAATATAAGAAATAGACCATTGATTTTGTTATGTAGTAAATGATCAAAATGGCTATCAGGTCCAACCAAAAATCACTTTATCCCAATTATATGTAAATTCACAATTCATCATAACTTATTATCATTGTTTTGAAGTATGTGTGTCTTTTTAATCGATGGAATTGCAGCTGTATAAAAAGAAACCCCAATACATCATTAATACCATAAAAAGTTAATCTCGACATTATATACAAGTGCCCATATATAAGTATTTAAGAATACCGCTTCTACCAACTAATAGGATAAAACAATTAAACTTATATATGAATGCTCCTCTGACGATCGGGTGAAGCCGACTATAGCCGCTAAGGATTTTTCTCTAATGCCTTGATTCATGGGTTCTGCATTGATATAGTCGTGCTCCTCAACGGTAACATAATTTTATCGGTAAGTAGCAGGCCAGTTAAGCATTATTGTCAACGGTAACATCTTACTCGGACCACTTTAACCGAATAATGCATACTCCTATATAATTACTGCAATGTAGCCAGTTGAGATCCATACTTGGCATCCTTTATGGAATGAGTGAAAGAAGATGGAGGTGATAAAAAAAGTTTTTTTTGTGTCTTGAGTTGATTTATTGTATAGAGTAGACAAAATTTGTTTAAGGGGTTAATCAATAGTACTAAATTTTAGCAGTATAGATATTTTTTTAAAAAAATAGCAGGGTTGATCATTCGACTATCTAATAGCTTTAGTGATGAGGACCACGTAAAAAATATGTGCTCACACAGTTATCCTTTGCTAACTTACAAGTTAGTATAAGTATTGATTTTTTTTCCATGTATTATACATCTAATTCACCTATGCATGTACACGGGAGTTAATATGCGTTGGAATTTGAGCTAATTTGTTAAAACTATTTGGATGAGGGTGACATAAAAATAGATATAATGTAGTTATATGTATGTTTTTTTATAGTGAATAGTAGTCTCTCGTACATACGTTTGTTTTTTTTCATTTTTTTGAATGAATATTTTTCTAACATAGGATATGGTGCACGCATGTGTATTCATAATGTGCATCTGCACATATATATATATATGAGCTCATATGATTGACTTTTACATTGTTAGTAAAAAAATACTTTCGAAAAAATTGACGGGATGAGAGTGAAGCAATAGGTGGCGTGAGGCAGCGCCGCGACATGGTTTGTTTTACCACCTCGCTAGAAGTGGTTGCTATGTATATATATCCTCAATTTGGGAAAATCTTAGAGCTGAGAAGAAATGAGAAGAAAGAGAAAACTACCAGCTACGACGAATCACATAAACACACTATTCCTTTTTTTTTTCTTTTTATATCTATTGTGTACGTAATTATATAGGAGTTGTGTACGTATATAGAGACAGATTATATGGTTTTTAGGACAGAGGGATTACTTTCATATATCTAATTTAATTTAATGGTTGAAAATAATGGATCATCGATTTAAGTGTAAATTGATGGATAGATATTTACTTTTTTAGATAACTTTTCGTAGATTCTTTCTAATTTATTAGAGTATCACGTGATATCTTAGGAGCGTTTGTAGAAGTGTAGGAATGGTATTACTCGTAGTTGTAATCTACTTGTAGTCAACTATTGTTTGCATCGTCTACTTACTCTATAGTTTCTTGATGGTTGTGCACTTAGTATCGCCATTTATCTTCGGTGTTGGATGACACACATGCTCATTGGATATCAGCTAATTTTTAGGTGCATTGTGCATGGATACCTCGTAAATAATATTATTTAGCAATCAGTGGACAGTGGCTTATATATAGAACTTATATACATGGGGATCATTGAGGACATAAGTTTGATATTTTAGACTATAATTGACCAAGTATACAAATATATTGTATATTACTCCATCCGTCCCAAAATATAGGATGCCCTCATTTTAAGAAAAATCAAACTCGGTAACTTTTGACTATTAATCATACTAATCATATACTGCCCCGTCCCAAAATATAGCAATTTTTGGCTATGAATTTGGACACACAGTTGTCCACATTCATAGCTAAAAATGCTTACATTTTGGGACGGAGGGAGTATATGCTAATTATTATGCATGTTATATCACTGTATTTATATTTTAAAGTGCTTTCATGTGATGTTAATTTCATATTTATTGGGAATATAACATTGAATAAATTAATGGTCAAAGTATGTAGTTGAAGACCATGTAAAAAAATATAGGCCTTATAATTTGGGACGGAGGAAGTATATATTAATGTTTTCCTACCTAAATAATACATTTAAGGCTATGTTCTAAAGTGCTTATCGAATTGGCTACTCCCTTATTTATATCGAGCATGTTTCCCGAACTACTAAATGGTATATTAAGCGATGCATGTATTGCAAATATGTTTTATATAAAAGTTTTTTAAAAATAAAATTAATTTATTTCTATTTTTTATATTTAATACTCAATTAATCCTGTGCTAATGACTTGCACCATTCTGCGTGCATTGGATAAGCTCACCCAATGAAATTGATCGAAGTCTAAAGTGGGAGATAAATGACAATGACAAGGTGTCAAAATAATATATTTGATATTAAATCTCTAATAATATATGAATAAATAAAACACATAATACATTATAGAATAATTAATTCGGTTTTTATCTCAGGTGCGTGAAAAAGAGAAAAAAAAGAGGAACGTGGGGCTTGGTGCATGGAGTAGGTACATTCATGCACGTATGTGGGGCATGTACGTGGGCCTTTTTAGGATAAATGTAATTGGTTATTTTTATTATAAATCCAATGGTTAAAAATAATGGGTCCACCAGATTAAATGAAAACTGACTGTTAGTTTTCTTTTAATTTCTCTAAATTTATTAGAGAGCCACGTGGCGGCATAGAAGCGTTTGTAGAGTGCCACATGGCGGCATGAGAGCGTTTGTAGGAAGTTTAATGGACTTTTAGTATATAATAACTAGGAAGATAGCCTGCGCATTCGCGCGGGCATGCGTATTGGTTTATTTTGAAAATAGTTCAAACAAAATAAATTTAAATTAAAGTAACATTTTTTTTCTATTTTTAATTGAGTGTTCATTGTATCTTTTTTCTCAAGAAATGTCGATAAACTGTAATAAATGTATTTTTCCCACCCTGCTATCGCTCTCTTTAATTGCTTCATATATATGCAATTCGTTATACATGTGAATCAATAAAGATAGAAAGATTCTTTAAAAAATATTTAATGTATCTTGAATTTAGTTATTCGATTCTAATTTCAAATTTGTATTCAAATCAAATTATTGTTTTACTCTAAATTGTCTTTTTAGGGATTTTAAATTGTACTTGATCTCATAGCGTGTTGATCTCATTGCGTGTTGTGTTTGGACTTCTCTTGTAATACTTGTTTTATTATTCCAAATTTTAGCTATTTATAACTCATACTTTTATATGGACTCTTAATATTTTATATTCTACATGGAATATTGTTGTATTTTTTATAGTTTTAATGATTCTTTTTATTTTTTAATGTATATTTTAATCAAATTGCTTGTTTTATTTTTTTCTGAATTTTCTTACGAACTCCTTGTAGTTGATCCACCTGCCACCATCGGTCTCGTGAATCATCTCGTCGACCTCCTCATTAGTGAGCCTCTCCTGATGCATTGCACGTGACGTGGCGGGGCTCGGCGTTAGAGATGAAGCCATTTTCTAGTCCTTGTCGAAGACGCGGAACATCTCCCTCTTCCCCTCCTCTCATTACTTTTCCTTCACCTAATTATCTAGCACGCTATTAGGCCTAGGAACTCGTGGAAGTCAATGCTACCGTTGCCATCGGTGTCCACATGGCTAATAATGTCTTGTAGCTCCTCTTCCTTTGAGTTCAGAGTATGTATCACAGTTCCAAGCTCCTTGGTAGTGATTGAACCTGGACTTTAGATTCACATATTTAAATTCATTCATCATTTTCAAAGTTATATTTTGCTCAAATATTTGTAGTCAGAACAACCAAGTTATCTAATTTTTATATAGTAAATATGGGCACTATGGATCGTGGAGTATGTATTTAATTATCAATAACATAGCAAATCAAATAAAATGAGAAAAGTACACATGACTTGAGAGTCATGATCATTTAGCTATTGTTATTTTTTATATATTTTGTATTAGCTAGAAAATAGGAAAAGTTAGCTAGAAATTAAATAGGTGAGGAGATTGGGATCCTAGAGGAGAGTAGAAGGGTGAAGGAATACGCACGTGTGTGGTCACATACGGTGGGGGAACCTGATTTTTTTAAGATCTAATGGTTAAAATTATTGGGTCCACCTATTTAAAGAATAATTAATGGTTATATTTTTTTCTTTTTTATCAGAATTTTTATAATTTTTTTTCAAACTTATTAGAGCGCCACATGACGTCTTAAAAGCATTTGTAGAACGTCATGTGGCAGTTTGAGAACGTTTGTAGGGAGTTTAATATACTTTTAGTATGCAAAATTATATCTTTATGATTTAAAATATATTCAAAACTGAGTTTTTAATTGTTGATTTAATCGTAAAGAATGTGATGTTTTAAACGGATCAGAAATCAAATGTATAAGTTAAGACTTATAAGTGTGTAAAGGCAAGGGAGGCACATACGTAGGAAGAGGTAGGGCACCCTTGCTTGAAAACCACCTGATAACCCAAATGCCTAAAAATTAATTTATTTATTTTCCATAAGCTTCAAGAAATTTATGTGAAATCAAAGATAGCCTTTCTGTACTATTACTATTACATGGAATCAAAGTGACAAGCACGGTAAGGCGTGAGAGATCAAACAAAGAGATGGAAGTTGCTTGCATCGCTTATATTGACACAGCAGTGGGTAGGTGCATGAGAGGATTTTCTTGATCTGATTGTTTGCTTTCAAAATATATTAAAAACTATAGTAATTATTTTGAACTCATCAAACTGTTGATTTCTTGATAAAAAATATTTCTTACAAATAGAAAAGAGAATTATGGAGAGGGGAGGGGAGGGGCAGCAAAAGAGAGGAGAGGAGGTGTGTGTACGGTGCGTCTCACGCACGGAAAGGGGCGAGGTGCGCTTGACCATGAGTCCTGTTAGATCAATCTAATCTAACGATGGAAAGTGTTTCTTCCTAAGATAAATCTAATGGTGCAAAATAATAGGTCCACCAATTTAAATGAAAATCAACGGTCGAATGTTTTTCTTTTTTCTAGAATTTCTAGGATTTTCTCTATTTTATTAGAGCACCACGTGGCAGCTTGGAAGCGTTTATAGGATGTTTAATGGACTTTTAGTATATAAATAGAAGATAGATTGATTGATTGATATATACTATCTCTATCAACAATATTTGTTTCTAGCTACAAATCTGGACAGAAATAAATTTGGATAGAAATGAAGTCTTTTTGGACAGATGGAGTAAGTATATACAACTAGCTGGATGCCAGCTATTTCCTAACTTATATGCTAGGATGTCAGAAAAATGCCCATAAATAGCAAGACTTAACTTAATCCAGACAATCGGTGTACTGCTAAATTACCGTTTCAAATCAAACGGATAAGTATATTATTCTACGGCTGTATCTTCGACGAGTATTAATTACAACTACTATCTCGTTGCCTATAAATTCATTTTTCTCCTCTGGCAAAACGGACCTCAATCAATCGATAGTGGTAACAGGACACACGATGAAGGTTTTCATGGAGAAACTCGGAATCATTTTGCTACTCTCCTTCAGAGGTCAGTTTTTTTCGCAACATGATGTAGAGAGAGTACGGACCAACCGCCCCTCCTGGTTTAGTTTTTTTATCCTCGGATTTTTTTTTGGGAGATGTCAGTATGTGGAAGGAGGAAACTTTCACATATGAAAAGGGGCAGACGAAATTCGTTTTTTTATATGGAGAGGTGCACTGCTTGTAGTGTTATCTTCAGACTTACCTTTTGCTCTGTTCATTTTTTCAGTTACACCATTTGGCATATTTCATTTTGTTTTTTTTTGTAATGGTACGAAAAGATTATGGATATTTATGCACATACATATCATTTTCCTCCATGATTTTTGTAGGTCAGATGGTCCAATCGGTTCCTTATGACCATACGGCAAGCATCGAGGCAAGCTTTTTTTTTCTCTCTTTTGTGAATTTTTTTTTCATGGTTTCTTTCTACAAATAGTAATAAGCATTGGATGGCAGATCACCCTAGCATAACATTTTTTTTTCCATTCTATAAATTCTTCGGTGAAAGATTGAACTTAGTAGCTTCTGGATCTAAAAAACACAAGAAATTTTATTTCAATATTTAGTACGAACCATGTGACGCAAATAATTCTAATTTGAGCTCTGTTGCAAGACATGCATATACTACACGACTAAGTTAGTTATTTATTCATGTATTTTTTCCTTTTCGTGTATTTTGAACAAATCAAATGGATAAAAATGATCAATTTTATCTTTCATTTCAGTCTCTCCAAAACCACGAAATAATGGTACGATGGTGAATTGGTCAAAACTGATCCAGGAGTAGTATACTATGGCCCTCTTTGTTTAGGCTTATAAGACAACTTATAAGTCAAAAAGTCTAAGCCTAAACAAACAAGTAGTTTTTCCGTTTGGCTTTTTTGAAGCCATAAGCCACTCTAACACTATTAAGCCAAAAGCTAGGTTGGAGAAGCTTTTTTTGGCTTATGTGAGGTAGATGTATGACTCAACTACTACACTTAGGACATTAAATCCACCGGCTTATAAATCATATAAGCCAATAAGCTGACTTAAAAGTCTAGGCCAATAAGTCTAAGCCTAAACAAAGAGGGCCTAGGCACTAGGAAGAGATATCACTATCGATAAGTCTAGAGGCACACTGCTCAATCAGATATGGATTTACGTTTCCGAACTTTGTGGAGCAGTTTGCGAAATACAAAAATGCATTCTCGTTTAATATCTTTGGCTCCGAGATCCTTCATCTGTTTCTTTTGCCTCCATTACTGCATTGAATGCCATTTCAGAAAAAAAATCACTTTAATTGTTCAATATTTAATTTGGGGCTATTATTCCAGGTGCAATTTTAAATGTCAGATTTGCCTATAGTTGATCTGCACGATCAGATCTATCTAATTAATTAACTTTGATAGTATAAACTTTACCGATTTTACACCAGAGCTATTCAAACTGTTCGGCTCTAAGGGCCTGTTTGGCACAGCTCCAGCTCCAGCTCTATCCCTCCTGGAGCTGGAGCTCAGCCAAACAGTTTCAGCTCCACTAAAACTGGGAGTGGAGCTGGGTGGAGCTCTCTCACAAAATGAACTAGAGTTGTGGAGCTGGGTTTAGGCAGCTCCACAACTCCACTCCAGACCCAACTCTTGGAGCTAAATTTAGGAGTTAGAGCTGTACCAAACAGGCCCTAAATACTCCCTCTATTCTAAAATATAAGAATTTGTATATGATTTACAAAATATATTAGACATCATATGAATAGATACATCTTGAAAAGCGTAAAAAATCATTATAGCTTGAAACAGAGAAGATATAACCAAGCATATTCCAAAATTAGACGGATTAACCAAGCCAGGGACGGAAACAAGCATGGGGCAACTATGGCCTGAGCCCCATACCTAACTTCATAATCCCCATTATAATCTTAATTAAAAAATACAATGTAATTTGTAGAAATATCTAAGTTTTTATTAGCTTAATTTTAGGTGTGAAGATTTTCTGGCTCCGCCACTCAACCAAGGCAATGTTTTATTGTGGAATTTCAATTTGTGTTGTGCAGTGCCTGAGCAACCCGATGATACCTCTGTACAGCGGAGGCGTCATAAAAAACAGCGAGTTCAACGTAGGCCTGACGGACTGGACCGTGCCCTTGGGCGTCCAGGCCACCGTGAACAGCTCGTCGTCCGGCAACAAGTTCGCCGAGGCGCGGACCGACGGCCAGCCGTCGCGCACCGTGTACCAGACGGTCCAGATACAGCCCAACACCCACTATTCCCTCTCAGGTACAAAAAGATACATGTCTACCTATTTTTTTTTCGACTACAGCGTAAACACACACGCGCACAAATCACTACACTCGTTGTCCCGTATATGCGTCCCTAACCTACGTTATAAGAGACAAAAACTAAAAATATATCACTGATCTGACTAAAATCCTGTTGAAACCTTATCTACATCTTATCTACATGTGTGTAATATTCACAAGCACTAGAATTTAAATTTCGGTGAATACAGTTATGCACCCATTACTTCATCATCAATCACTAGTGCTTCCTAATTTTCTGTGTCACATGTGTTTGCTGTTTTAATACCATTGTTGTTGTTGTGTTTGTGTGTGTGGCCGTGCAGCGTGGTTGCAGGTGTCCGCCGGCACGGCCAACGTGATGGCGGTGGTCAGGACTCCCGACGGCCAGTTCGTCGCCGCCGGCGCCACCGTCGCCAAGTCCGGCTGCTGGAGCATGATCAAGGGCGGCATGACGTCCTACTCCTCCGGGCAAGGCCAGCTCTACTTCGAGGCCGACGCAGCGGTGGCCATCTGGGTGGACAGCGTGTCGCTGCAGCCGTTCACCTTCGACGAGTGGGACGCGCACCGCCAGCAACAATCCGCCGGCAGGGCGCGGCGGAGCACCCTCGGTGTCGTCGTCGCCCGCGGCACCGACGGCGCGCCGGTGCCGAACGCCACGGTGACCGCCGAGCTCCTCCGCCCCGGCTTCCCCTTCGGCAACGCGATGACCCGGGAGATCCTGGACAACCCGGCGTACGAGCAGTGGTTCGCGTCGCGGTTCACGGTGGCGACGTTCGAGAACGAGATGAAGTGGTACGCCACGGAGGGGAGGCAGGGGCACGAGGACTACCGCGTCCCGGACGCCATGCTGGCGCTCGCGGAGCGGCACGGCGTCAGGGTGCGCGGCCACAACGTGTTCTGGGATGACCAGAGCACGCAGATGGCGTGGGTCAGGTCGCTGGGGCCGGACGAGCTGCGGGCCGCCATGGACAAGCGGCTCAGGTCCGTCGTGTCGCGGTACGGCGGCGGCAGGGTGATCGGCTGGGACGTGGTGAACGAGAACCTCCACTGGAGCTTCTACGACGGCAAGCTCGGCCCGGACGCGTCGCCGGCGATCTACCACCAGGTGGGGAAGATCGACGGCGAGACGCCGCTGTTCATGAACGAGTTCAACACCGTGGAGCAGCCGGTGGACATGGCGGCGATGGCCAGCAAGTACGTCGCCAAGATGAACCAGATACGGTCCTTCCCCGGCAACGGCGGCCTGAAGCTCGCCGTCGGGCTCGAGAGCCACTTCGGTGCCACCCCAAACATCCCCTTCATGCGCGCCACGCTGGACACGCTCGCGCAGCTCAAGCTCCCCATCTGGCTCACCGAGATCGACGTCGCCAATGGAACAAACCAGGTAACAAATTGTATAATTACATCTTTTTCATCATCAAGATTTCATTATGAAAATGAGAAAATCGTAATCTATTGTTCTACGTGCAGGCGCAGCATTTGGAGGAGGTGTTGAGAGAAGGGCACGGGCACCCGAACGTGGATGGCATGGTGATGTGGGCGGCGTGGCACGCCACGGCGTGCTACGTGATGTGCCTGACGGACGACGAGTTCAAGAACCTCGCCGTCGGCGACGTCGTCGACAAGCTCATCGCCGAGTGGAGGACGCACCCCGTGGCCGTCGCCACGACGGACGCCGACGGTGTCGTCGAGCTCGACCTCGCGCACGGCGAGTACAACGTCACGGTGACCCACCCGTCGCTCGTGTCGTCCGCCGTGCGTACGCTGACCGTGGACGCATCGTCATCCTCGTCGGAGAACGCCATAGACATCAGGGTGTAGGAACAGGAGTGTTGTAGTATAAGTGGATCCAGCCCGTAGAATATTCACGAGGCGAATTAGTGCTCCTCGAATCACAAGTAGAATACATCATCAGGGGCTAAGTATCTGTACTCTTCCATATCAGATTATAAGTCGTCAAAATTAAACTACTTTAAGATTAAATCTATCTATTTCTATTATATACTAAAAGTCCATTAAACTTCCTACAGACGCTTCTAAGCCGCTACGTGGCGTTCCTACAAATACTCCTAGATCGCCACGTGACGTTTTAATAAATCATAGAAATTCTAATCTATCTATCTATCTATCTTTATCTATTATATACTAAAAGTCCATTAAACTTCCTACAAACGCTCCTAAGCCGCTACGTGGCGTTCCTACAAATACTCCTAGATCGCCACGTGGTGTTTTAATAAATCATAGAAATTCTAATTAAAAAGAAAAACATCTAACCATCGGTTTTCATTTAATCTGGTGGACCCATTATTTTTAACCATTAGATCTTTATTTAAAGAAAATACCAAATAAATCTATCTAAAAAAACCCACGTTACCTGGCCGTACGTGTCCCCATGGACCTGTACGTCCGTACGTCCGTGTACGTACATATCCCCTATATGTCTTTTTTTCCTTTTTCCTTCTCGCATGTATACTTAGACTAGAAAAAATGCTCGTGTGTTACAACGGGTGAAGGCTATTTTGATTTTATTATTGTTATATGGTTTAGTTAAGGTGAAAATCATGAGCTACAATTAGGAGTGAAGTTAGCATGCGAGTTATTTTTTAAAAAATATTTCTTATACGACTCCTTCTGCATTTTCGAAAGCGAACGAAACTTAAAACCCAACTCAAATACGTATTTTAAAAAGCGAACAAACCTAAAAAACCGACTCGTACACGGATGACGTACCGAAGTACCAGCAAAAACATCTTCAACTTTTATAGTAGTAGATATTAGAGAAAAAACTCAAAAAAATCCATGTTAACCATATGTTTTAAGTTGTAAAATTATATGTTATTTTAAGTTTTATTCTAAATAGCGCATCTCATCAAATCATCCACAAATAATAATAATAATAAATTAAAATTGTGGATTATATCATTGTATATCACTGAAGAGCATAGTTAAATTGGACTTATATTTTCAAAATAAAAACAATTTAAATTGTGAGTAGCTCTCTAAAAATTTACTCACTCCATACTGTGTAATACTGATATATCCAATCGCCATGAATGTATTTTTCATATATTATATGTTTCTTTATTCATATATTTTTTTTAAAAAATTAACAATCATATATTTTTTTACAGCATGTGGATGTCCTTTTATCTTTTAGTAATCATTTGGTCTACATTGGAAGAGCATATCTAGGACACGCGAAACAAAGTATATCATTAGCGATTAATTAAGTATTATATATTACATAACCCGTGCTTATCTAAGAAAAAAAATTTAAAAAGGTAAAATCAAGCTATTTATTTATACATAACCTGTGGATATATTATTTCAACCATTATATATATATATATATATATTCAAGTAATCCCTCACTATATACGTACACAAGAGATGTCATAAAAGGAAAAAAAACAAGAAGAGTGTGTATACGATCAGCTGCATCGAGTAGTTTTCTCTTTCTTTCTTTCTTTGCAGCTATGAGATAGATTTTCCTCAAATTGTGCATATGAGTAGCGACCACTCCTGACGAGGTTGTCAAAGAATCCACGCCGCTACAGCACCACTTCACTCCATCTCACCAATGTTCTTGAAAGTATTTTTTTACTAATGATATAAAAGACATTCACGAGCGCATATATAAACGTATGCACATCTATCATATAAATACACATACGCACACCTACCCTAAGAGAAAAAAATATTTGTCTCCAAAAAAAAGAGGAAAAAGTACGTGCTTAGTATTTGCCAGAAAAAACATATACACATTCAATCGAAAGTGTCTTATGGAACCATATTATATCTTTTTTTAGTTATGTCATTCTCATCTATATAATGTTAATAATTAGCACAAATAATTTTGACAATATAGATTATTCTATCTTATGATACCCATGAACATGCATAAGTGAATCAAATGTATAATAAAAGAAAAAACAAAACAAAAAATATATTAACTCATATGTTTAGGAACGATGGTGATAGATGAGTTTATATATAAGCGGGACAATTCGTACCGTTGTTGTAGTTTAAGGGTGTAATTCAGACTTTTTCCGCACATGTGCTATAAATGCTCTCAAATTGCCACGTGGCGCTCCTTTTAACACTCCTACGCCACAACGTGACATTTTAATAAATTTAAAAATCACAAAAAATCTGAGAATAAATAAAACATCCATCCGTCGATTTTCACTAATATACAATGGATATTTATCCAAATAGATAAGGATAAAAACAAAAAAAAGACCCGCATATCTCAAACCTCTCCCGTACTTACCCCGACCAGTATGTACCTCCCCAGTCCCAGCAATTTTCCTTCTCTCCTATTTTTCTCCTATTTTCCTAAATTTGTTAGATGGAAAAAATATTTTATAACCCATTATTTTCTACCATTAGATTTGTTTATCAAATAGAGGATAAGAAAACAAGCACTGCATATCCACCCCTCACATTCAGTACTTACGTGCCTCCCCACCTATTTTCTTTCTCTCGTATTTTTCTCTTTTAGTTAGATGGAAAAATGTTTTATGAAAACTAATTTTAAACAACTATATTATCTAAATCATATATCTACTTTTTTTTGTGCACACCATTATAATATTTACTATAAAATTTAAAACTGAAGATCCAAGTTAAGTATATTATTAAATAAATTCATTACTTTGTGTCATATATATTATACGGACTAACTATTGTTCACCGATTCATACATTTTGAAGAAAATATCAAGTAGATTTTTAAACCTTCTGATCTGATTAATAACATGTACTTCCAGTAGAACAATTTAAAACAATCTAAGTGGTTTAATTAGAAAATACAACACCCAAAGTATTTTCTAATAGATCTAAAATTAAATGTATTTATAAAAATATATAACTCAAAACTAGGACCCATAATATCTATATTAGAAAAATAATATCCTAACAACCAAAAATTAATTGAAAATATATAGTATGTTATAGTAAATCATTGTATATAACAAAAATCAATTAAACTCCCTCCTGAGCGCTCATAAGTCACTGGCTATCATATCCTAAGATTCTAAAAAAATTCAACTAAATTGATGTATCCATTATTCCAATATTTTTAACTATTAAATCTATTTCTTAAACATAATCTTAAATCGCCATGTGCCACATCCTTTAAAACAAAGAAAGTATGTTAGAAGTTCTTTAAAAAATGAAACACCCCATCATCGGTTATCACTTAAATCGTTTAGAAAAATTACAAAAATAAAATCTCTTCCACCTCCTCCTCGCCCTCACATTTGCACAACACAGCCCGTCCCCTTCATATTGTTTAGCTCTCAAACTAAAAGAAAAACAATCAATGTTGGATATTTTTTAGGAACATATTACAAACACAGGCACTCACAAAACATGCACACTTACCCCTATGAATGCATAAACACATAGCCTACCCCTATGAATTTTTTTTTAGAAACACACAACAAACGTAGGCGCTCACAACTTAACGGACGCACACTCACCCCTATGAACTCACAAACACATAGCTTACCCCATTTGAGTATGTCCAAAAGATTAGACGACATATTTTGAGATTTAAGAAATCACCATGGACGTCTCGCTGTCGATGGATACGTCACCTACCACTGAAAAAATAATTAGTCATAAATACGAGCACCCATGTCAAAGTCTATGACTTGAACCCGGTGGCATGTTCCACTACAAGGAACTTAACCAGTTGAGCTACACTCACTTTGCAATAATATTGAGTATTAAAACAAACATAATTTTTAAGCTACAATTTTGGAATACTCCTATGCCTTTTAAACCTGTGGAACCATCATTTCTTATCATTATATCTATCTTATATAGAAAACAAGCGTGTATTCATGCTATAGTAATATGAATACTATAACATTTCAAAACTAATACTGCACAATTATATTTTGTCATTATAGTATTCACGTTAAGCTGTGTGGAGGCTTTGACCTACTCTAAATGAAATGTTTTTAGATAGATCACCTCTCAAAATACATCAGCTATATTAGGCTATATAAACCCATACATTTAGTGGATCTTCATGTCCTACCCAATTCTCCTCTATTAAACCATGATAATATATATGCAATTAAAAAAAGAGAAAAACACCTTACTTTATCTTTTGTTGACATGTTTTCTAAAGAAAAAAAATTCTACCTTCTTTTCAAATGATGAAGAAGATTATAAATAATCACTTGTAGATATTACTAAAATATGATATAAGATAAAGCTCATAGGTTAGAGAATTATAAAAGCAATTAATGCCGACAAAAATAATTTATGGAGAAATCATGGCAGATGTTCTTTGGTTAATATTTTGCTCTTATAGTGTCTCTAGCTTAGCGTACGACGCATGCCCGCGCGAATGCGCGGGCTACCTTCCTAGTTATTATATATTAAAAGTCCATTAACTTTCCTACAAACACTCTTAAATCGCCACGTGGCACTCCTACAAACGCTCCTAAGCCGCCACATGGCACTATCTAATCTCGCCATTGATTTTAACTTAAATTGGTGGGTCCGTTATTTTACACCATTAGATTAGAACTATTATTAAAAAGTAATAACTTCCTCATATTATATATCCCATACGTATGACTTTATACTATACAAACGCTACTACTATTGTTCTTCCGTACGTATGTACATACACGATTGAAAACAATAATGCTTACATAATGTTGGCCAGAAGAAAAAAAAAACCATACGCATCTACATAAAAAGACATAAATAAAACATAGATCCATAAAAATCGATGGTGTTTAAAATATGATTTTGTACATTATAAACATAAAATATATTACTTCACTAATATAAATATATTTAGTTAAATTATGATCTATAATAAATATCCAATCAATGTTCTATCTTCTAAATCAATGTATTATATACTACGCCATATGGTACTCTCCAAATACTTCTATGCCGCCATGTGGCGTTCTAATAAATTTAGAGAAATTAAAAAAAAATCTAATCATCAGTTTTCATTTAATCTGGTGGAGCTATTACTTTTAACCATTGGATCCATAATAAAATAGCCAATTAGATTTATCCTTAAAAGGCCCACATACATGCATGAACGTACGTCTTTTCTTTTTTCTCTTTTTCACGCACATGAGATAAAAACCGAATCAATTATCCTATAATGTATTATGTGTTTTATTTATTTATATATTATTAGATATTAAATATCAAATATATTATTTTGACACCGTGCCGTTGTCCTTTATCTCCCACTATGGACTTCATTTGATCAATTGAGTATTAAATATAAATAATGAAAATAAATTTATTTTATTTTTTTAAAAAAATTATACATAAAAAAGTACTTGCAATACACGCACCGCGTAATATACCATTTAATAGTTTGGGAAACATGCTCGATATAAATAAGGGAGTAGCCAATCCAATAATTACTTTAGAACATAGCCTTAAATGTATTATTTAGGTACTAAAACATTAATATATAATATACAATAAATTTGTATACTTGGTCAATCATAGCCTAAAATATCAAACCTATGTCCTCAGTGATCCCCATGTATATAAGTTCTATTCATAAGCCACTATCCACTGATCGCTAAATAATATTATTTACAAGGTATCCATGCACAATGCACTTAAAAATTAGCTTATATTCAATGAGCATGTGTGTCATCCAACACTGAAAATAAATGGCGATACAAAGTGCGCAACCATCAACAAACTATAGAGTAAGTAGACGATACAAACAATAGTTGACTACAAGTAGATTACAACTATAAGTAATACCATTACTACACTTCTACAAATGCTCCTAAGATATCACGTAATACTCTAATAAATTAGAGATAATCTATGAAAATCTGTCTCTACATATATACACAACTCCTATATAATTACGTACACAAGAGATAAAAAGAAAAAAAAGAAGAGTCTGTATATGATTCGTCCCATCTGGTAGTTTGCTTTTTCTTTACCGCTCTAAGATTTTCCCAAATTGAGGATATATAAACATAGCAACCACTCCTAGCGAGGTGGTAAAAAAAGCCATGCCACAGCGCTGCCTCACGCCACCCATTGCTTCACTCTCATCTCGTCAATTTTCTTGAAAGTATTTTTTTACTAAGAATGTAAAAGTCAATCATATGAGCTCATATAGATATGTGCAGATGCACACAATGAATACACATACGTGCACCATATCCCTATGTTAGAAAAATATTCGTTCATAAAAAGGAATGTATGTACGAGAGACTACTATTCGCTAGAAAAAAAACGTACATATAACTACATTATATCTATTTTTATGTCATCCTCATCCAAACAATTTTAAAAATTAGCTCAAATTCCAACGCATATTAACCCCCGCGTACATGCATAGGTGAATTAGATGTATAATACAAGAAAAAAAATCAAAACTTATATTAACTTGTAAGTTAGCAAAGGATCACTGCGTGAGCAAATATTTTTTACGTGGTCCTCATCACTGAAGCTATTAGATAGTTGAATGATCAACCCTGCTATTTTTTTTAAAAAAATATATCTATACAACTAAAATTTAGTACTATTGATTAACACCTTAAACAAATTATGTCTACTCTATATAATAAATCAACTCAAGACAAAAAAAAACTTTTTTTATCACCTCCATCTTCTTTCACTCATTCCATAAAGGATGCTAAGTATGGATCTCAACTGGCTACATTGTAGTAACTATATAGGAGTATGCATTATTCGGTTAAGGTGGTCCAAGTAAGATGTTACCGTTGACAATAATGCTTAACTGGCCTGCTACTTACCAATAAAATTATGTTACCGTTGAGGAGCACGACTATATCAATGTGGGACCCATGAATCAAGGCATTAGAGAAAAATCCTTAGCGGCTATAGTCGGCTTCACCCGATCGTGAGAGGAGCATTCATATATAAGTATAATTGTTTTATCCTATTAATTGGTAGAAGCGATATTTTTAAATATTTATATATAGATTTGGATCTGTGAGACATGGGCACTTGGGTATGATGTGGAGATTAATTTCTTATGGTATTAATTATGTATTGAGTTTTTTTCGATACAGCTGCAATTCCATCGATTAAGAAAATATTCATACTTCAAAACAAAGTTAATAAGTTGTGGTGAATGTTGAATTTATATATAATTGGGATAAAGTGAGTTTTGGTTGGATATGATAACCATTTTGATCATTTACTCCATATCAAAATCAATGGTCTATTTCTTATAGTGAATATGGTGGATATGGTTTCTTTTAGTATTCTTTTTGTAGGCAATAAATAAATTGCCCGCGCATCTGCGCGGGCTTCCTTCCTAGTTTTTACATAAATATAGTATTATTTATAACACCAAATTAGTTTCATTAAATCTATAATTGAATACATCTCCATAATATATTCGTGTTGGGTTGATATTGTTACTACTTTTTTTCTACAGATATGACTAAACTTGGAGCAGTTTAAGTCAAAACACTTATAATTTCAAACGGAGAGAAAGAGAGTACTTTTTATTCTAGAGTCCGTCACAACAGAATATTTGAGATGAAGAATATTTGGTGTAGAGGTTATGCTCACATGGGTGGGTTTCCCCATCCTCTCGCCAAATCCATCTCTGCCAATCCCCTTCCCTTTCATTGTTTGTATAGTGGGTGGAATGGATGGGATTGTTGTTATTCAAAATTCAGAACATATAGAATTCAGAAAACACCCAGAAGATTAAGATAAAGTTTTTAACCATCTGAAAAAAATACAGTGAAAAATCAGAAATGTTGGAAAACAAAAACTTAATAATCTAGGAAACACAATCCTTAGGCCACGGTTCCCCTCTCACAAATCCAGATCAGCCATTAAGCAAATTTTCAAAATCCAAATCGAAATCCAAACATACAACGGTACTCACATCCAACTCAGGAGACAACACCCAAATTTCTTCCTCTCTTTCCTATGCACGTATAGGAGGTGGCACATCGTCTCTCACATGACGCGGTGGAATTCACCTTGTCTATGAAGGAGAAAAAGGTCGAGTGTAATGCTGTAAGGGCAACAACAATGTATATAGCAAAAGTAGTCCATATAGATGGGACCCACATATATAGACTATAACTATTGCTATCTTGACAATATATATAGATAGCAACTAGTATTAAAAGGAGAGAGGAAATAGAGACAAATAACATATTTTATTCTATATGGGCAACCCATATGCTTATGGGTGGCTTTTGCTATTTTCTTGCTATGGACTGTTCCACAATGTGGTTAGGTGGCTGAATGAAATATTTTATTGCTTATGGACTAGTTTTAGACTACATTGTGGATGCCCTAAGTGTGACGCAAGAAAAGAGTTTCATATCACCGTGGAGAGACTTCTTCCCTATGTGGGCTAGGGCGGATTGTGCTGGGACTTTTGCCAACCTGGCTCCATCCAAATGTCCCAACAGTCTTCGTAGAGAAAATGACCTTGGGTAGAATGATATACATGGGTTGCGCCTCAATTCCGGCTGGCCGTAGTCCATCCAAACAAAGCCGTATATGAAGATTATTAACCCACGGAAGAATAGCTTAAAGAAAAATAAAACACTATTGCATAATAATATATCAAAGCACTGTTTATCGTCAAATTGAATAATTGTTGATCATGGCATATCGTCGAATACCACTTTACCCATGATCATGACCATGATAATTTTTTTTCCCTTTGGCATTTTATATGGAAGTTGCACACCCCAGACAGTTAGCGGTGGATCCAGAAAAATTACACATTGGTGTTAGAATGTATTTATTGGTGTCATAACGTGTTGATTATGCTTAAACATAGTGTTTGATGTGGACTAGGGTTCCCGATCTTCCGAAAGGTTATGATAATCAACGATTTGGGCGGATTCACGACACATATCGATCCGACTTCTTGAACGAACACGCTCTTGAGCCCCGCAATCGCAGCACCACATCTCCTCTAGTTATCACCCGTGTCGAAACGCGGATGATCTCGCCGAGAAGGCTAATCTCTGTTTGCGAATCGAAGAACACAAACAAGAATAAGGTAGAATACAACCAAAATTGCAGATGAATGATTAAGCTCATAAGTTGGGTTCTTACAAACCAATCTAGCGGCGAAAATGTTCTTGACAGAATAATCTAAGCAAAACCCAAACCCTAAGGGTGACGGCAGGTACTGATATATAGAGTTTAGGGTCGTGCAACCAACCATTGACGCAACCCTAATGGGTTCCAACACGATACACGGCCCAAAGGCCCAAATACGGTGACGCAACGCCAGGACAGATTCTAGACGTCAACTTGCGAGAAGGCTAGTTAGCGATCAGTCGCGCGCGCCCCTCCCCGCGCGACTGGACACGTGTCGCGCGCGGAGAGGGGACGGCGGACGCGCCGCGCTAAGAGGAGAGAGAGAGAGAGAGCAAGTTTTCCCTTTTTTTGTTTTTTCCCTTTTTTTGGTTTCTGTTTGGTTGGTTTTTCCTTTTTTTTTCTGGTTTCTCTTTTTAAGGTGTAGGAATACAAAGTTTGTATTCGTATGTATACCAAGTTTGTATTTGTACGTATATAAACTTTGTATACGCGTATGCAAATTTTGTATACGTTGTGTATTTTCTAGTTTTTTATTTTTTAATACGTATGTATATAAAGTTTATATTCATCGTATACAAAGTTTGTACGTCCTATATAAACTTTGTATATGTATATATTTTTCATGCATTAAAAATATATTCATATATATATATATATATATATATATATATGAATACCATGGTATCTAATGCACAAAATCACTCAAATTTTTTAAAATTTTCAAATTGTGAGTATATACCTAGTTATAATAATTCGATTCATACCTATACCTATCAACAAAACAACTCAAATTTAACTTTATTTCACAATCCATGATTACATACCTAACTAATTATATGTATGGATGCTATATACCTAGAATCAAGATCTAACAAAAACAAGTTCAAGTTCAGTTCAAACTTGCTTTGAACTAGTTAGTAAAGTAGTTAATGTTAATACCTAAGTAATTGAAAAAGTTTCATACTCATTTGAATTGGGTATATACTCAATTTCAACAATGGTGCCCGGGCACCATGGAGCACCAAACAAATTTAATATATATATATATATATATATATATATAGGTAAATTAACTCGTGCTACATGGAGTATTGGCTCCAAGATTCAAATTGAGTATATAACCAATTTGAATGAGTATGAATTTTTTTTAAATGTTTTAGGTATGAACATTAACTTCTTTACTAACAAGTTTGAACTGAGTTTGAACTTTTTTTTTGGTTAGATTTTGATTCTAGGTATATAACATCCAAACATATAATTCGTTAGGTATGTAATAATGAATTGTGAAATAAAGTTGAGTTTGAGTTATTTTGTTGTTAGGTATTGGTATGAATCAAATTTATAGACCTAGGTATATACTCACAATTTAAATTTTTTAAAAAATTTGAGTGATTTTGTGTGTTTTATACCTTAGAGCCCGGGCACCATAGAGTCCCATATGGGTATCTATATATATATATATATATATACATATATATATATATACATATATATATATATACACATATATATATATATATATATATATATACACACATATACATATATAATATGTATGTATGTATATACATACATACATTGACTTGGAAAGAATTTGGACGTGGGACCAAAACCATTGGATATGTTATCTTCTTAGCTTTCCATCCATACAAAGAAAACCCCAATTCAGTATTACCTTCAATGTTTAAGTAGTTTTGTGATTTTACCAAATAGAATTGCTAAAAGTTTTTTTTTGTTTGGATTCTATCTATTTCTGTGTCATCAGATGCACACCGAGCGTAAATAAAATCACGCATGGGGGCGGGTGATTAAACTCATGACCATGCCTACCAAGGGAGCAAAATTACCCAGATTTCATAATAATTACATGCAAGTTGCATATAAGTTATAAAATTTAGTTTAAAATATAATTACACTATATTTGCACTATAACGTTATATTTAATATATTTCCACCCAAAAAATTATCGCAGCACTTTTAGAGTGGTCTTTACTATAAGTCATCGGGATCGAGTGACACCAATGTTAATTGTTAATTGTTAGCCTGTCAATATAGATCCACCCCTAAACATAAGACCAAACTTGCCAAGAATATATCTCGTTTTAACACACTCTTAATAGCCGCGACTTATGGTATACTGACAAACCTCACAAAATTCTTACTGAAAGCAAATCCTCCATGTGCGTGTGTACACTAGGATTTAAACTAGATACTGTGTACCCAACGCCACGGCTACCCCAACGATGTTATCCCCTCACTATACTAATGTTATTCTGGGACCACCTAACTTTCTGCAAATATGAATAATAGACATCCAAATTTAACTCAAAATTAAATCTTCAATATTTATTTTGCAACTAAACCCTTGTTCATTGAACGCAGCAACAGAGAAATCTACGGATCTTACCATTCTATTTCTCTGTGAACTAATTGCCCAGTACATGTCTATAAATAACATCACTCACCTGCATGCGTCCACTCATCCAGCAACTGTTTCTCTGTGTACCGTTTCTCTCGCCGATTGTGTACCGATTCAATTCAAAATATCGAAAACAACGCACCATTTTTCGTAAATCATAATTAGTGCTAGCTAAGTCAATCCTGCAAGCCTATATATATTCGCTTCTCTGCATAATTAGCTGAATCGTCTTCGTTAGCAGTGAGAGTGACAGACGACACATAGAAGGTTTTCATGGAGAAAGTACTGGTGCTCTCCTTGATATGTATTTCACTCTGCCAAGGTCAGCTGGTTTGTAAATTATGTTGGTTTTAGTCGAATTCCTGATTTAATGTTTTCAAAATGTGCATGGTCTTTTCCTCAAAAAAAATGCGCATGGTTTTCTTGTTCGTTTTTGCATTTGTTTTGATCACATAATTTCATCTTGAAATGTCGTTGAAGATTAATGTATCTATTCTTGATGTAGGATGGGTGGTGCAATCTTTAGAATATGATCATACAGCAAGTATTGAGGCAAGTGATTTTGTTTAATTGTTCTCTTTGTATATATCGCTCTTTTCTCAAACAGATGCCATATGTGAGATTATTGGCAAAATGTGCAAATCTCTGACTTTGTTAAACGTTTTTATCTCCGTCTCGTCTCACAGATTTTAAATTGCAAATCGATAGTTGGTATTCTCGTCTTCTGCTATCTATAAAACTTGATAATTTGTTTATTAAAATCAGTTGTATTCTAGTTTTAAAATGTAAGGCTCTGGATCGTTTTATGCCAAGATTGACTGGGATGCCAAAATTGTTTGGTTTGCCAAAAATTGATTAGAGCTGGGCTGTTAAAAAACGCAAAATTATTTTATTATTCCCAGGAAATTAACACCCTGAGTTAATTTGGTTCAATCAAAATCCAAATCACTCGACTATTTTGTAAACTGAAACATCTCTAATCAGTGAATAGGTCAACAAAAAGCAAAATTTACGGCATTTATGTGTACCGTTAAAAAAATTGAAATGTTCCTGTAATGTTCAAACGAGCTTGCATGCATGCCACATATCTGCAGTGCCTTCGCGATCCGATGAAGCCGCTGTACAACGGCGGCATCATCCAGAACGGCGAGTTCAACAGCGGCCTCATGGGCTGGTCCACGCACCGCGACATCAAGGCCGGCCTGAGCAGCTCGCCGTCCGGCAACAAGTTCGCCGTGGTGCAGCGCGCCGACTCCCTCTCCGGCGCCGCCGTGCCGTCGCGCAGCGTCTACCAGAAGATCCAGCTGCAGGGCGACACCCACTACTCGCTGTCCGGTACGTACGTGCAAAACTAGATAGCACTCGAGCACATATGCATGCGTGCGTGCGTGCGTGCGTGGTCCCCGTCGTCTGACGAGCCGCGCCTCGCCGGCGCGCCGCGGCGCCGCAGCGTGGTTGCAGGTGTCGGCCGGCGCCGCGCACGTGAAGGCGTTCGTCAAGACGCCCAACGGCGAGCGCGTCGTCGCCGGCAGCGTCTCCGCCCAGTCCGGCTGCTGGAGCATGCTCAAGGGCGGCATGACCGCCTACTCCTCCGGCCCAGGGCAGATCTTCTTCGAGGTGACCCAGCCACTCGATGCAATTTCGTCGAACACATCGCCGGCGTACGTTCCAGCCGTTCCATCGATCTCAACTTTACATAATGTTCGCAGAGCGACGCGCCGGTGGACATCTGGATGGACAGCGTGTCGCTGCAGCCGTTCACGTTCGACGAGTGGGACGCGCACCGGCAGCAGTCGGCCGCCAAGGTGCGGAGGAGCACCGTCAGGGTGGTCGTCCGCGGCGCCGACGGCGCGCCCATGGCGAACGCCACGGTGATCGTCGAGCTCCTCCGGGCCGGCTTCCCGTTCGGCAACGCGCTGACCAAGGAGATCCTGGACCTGCCGGCGTACGAGAAGTGGTTCACGTCGCGCTTCACGGTGGCCACGTTCGAGAACGAGATGAAGTGGTACAGCAACGAGTGGGCCCAGAACAACGAGGACTACCGCGTCGCCGATGCCATGCTCAAGCTCGCCCAAAAGTACAACATCAAGGTCAGCTTGACATCGGATATTGACCCAACTGTCTCACGACATTCTTATACCAGCACATGTACCTTACTAACTACTTCCTTCGTTTATAACTCGTCTGATATTTTTTTTAGTCAAAATTTTTTTAGACTCGATCAAGTTTTTAAGAAAAAAATTAGCAACATCTACAAAATCAAATTAGTTTTATTAAATTTAATATTAATATATTTTTATAATATATTTGTTTTGTATTAAAAATGTTAGTATATTTTTCTACAAACTTAGTTAAATTTAAAGAAATTTGATTAAGAAAAAAGTTAAATGACTTATAATATGAAACAAAGAGAGGGAGTATTAATTTTTTTTTTGTTGGTTGTTACAAATTGAAGATTAGGGGACACAACGTATTCTGGGACGACCAGAACTCGCAGATGAAGTGGGTGACGCCGCTGAACCTGGACCAGCTGAAGGCGGCGATGCAGAAGCGGCTCAAGTCGGTGGTGACGCGGTACGCCGGGAAGGTGATCCACTGGGACGTGGTGAACGAGAACCTGCACTTCAACTTCTTCGAGACCAAGCTGGGGCCGAACGCGTCGCCGATGATCTACAACCAGGTGGGCGCGCTGGACAAGAACGCCATCCTCTTCATGAACGAGTTCAACACGCTGGAGCAGCCCGGTGACCCCAACCCGGTGCCCAGCAAGTACGTCGCCAAGATGAAGCAGATCCAGAGCTACCCCGGCAACAGCGCCCTCAAGCTCGGCGTCGGCCTCGAGAGCCACTTCTCCACCCCAAACATCCCTTACATGAGGAGCGCCCTCGACACGTTGGCGCAGCTCAAGCTTCCCATGTGGCTCACCGAGGTCGATGTCGTCAAAGGACCCAACCAGGTAAACCTGACACTGATGTCATTTTCTGCAATAGTAGTAGTCAGGGTTTAAAATTCCGCACTGAAATTTTCGAAATTTCGGTTATATCATGAACCCAATCCCCCGATAAGATATTATTTCAGCCTGATTTAATTTTTCGTGAATTTTGGCAATATTGTCCAAATTTGACTAAATTTTGTTCATGATTTCGAAAATTTCTAAAATATCGCTATATCGGCACTCCCGATATGAATACCGAAAACAAAAGATTTAACCCTGGTAGTAGTGAAAAATCTACACACCAAATTAAGTTATACATTACCTAATAACATTATGTTTGGCATGGTGGAATCAGGTGAAGTTCTTGGAGCAGGTGCTGAGGGAAGGGTACGCGCACCCGTCGGTGAACGGGATGATAATGTGGGCGGCGTGGCACGCCAAGGGTTGCTACGTGATGTGCCTGACGGACAACAGCTTCAAGAACCTGCCCGTTGGGACCCTCGTCGACAAGCTGATCGCCGAGTGGAAGACGCACAAGACGGCGGCGACGACCGGCGCCGACGGCGCCGTCGAGCTCGACCTCCCACACGGCGACTACAACCTGACAGTGAGCCACCCGTCCCTGGGAACGAACGCCACCGTCCGCGCCATGACGGTGGACGCCGCGTCGTTGGCGTCGGAGCGCCTGGTCAACATTAAGGTCTAGGAGAGTGTGACACGTACATTGTCCTCGTGCTAGCGTGCTCGATTTTTTTTTTGTCAAACAATTTTGTACTTGTTTTTATTTCCTTTTTTGCTTAATTAGTGAATAATAATTGGATCACTTGGTTCAGCTTAATCTATGTCAGGTCAGTTATACGCCTAGCCACTGCATTAATATCGCACCTAACTTTAAAACTTATTACTCGTGCCTTCACAAATTGATCGACATATAATAAAAACTAAAATTTTTCAAATTGATCCTCATATAACCATATGTTATATAAACACGGATTTTATCATAGCATAATTAACACAACATAGGAGAATAGGAGAATGTATACATATTAATATATTATGCATGACGTCTTAATCGATGTGGTTTAAATTATCCTTGATATTGATGTATAAATATTATATGATATTATATGATGATCAATTTGAAATAGAGGACTATATTTTAAGACATAGCTACCATTTAAATGGCATAGGTGCAGACGTTGGGGTGCAATATATTCACGCACTCGTGAAGAGAAACAGAGTGAAACGTGATGGCCTAAAATTCACCTACACGATTACAGCAAATTGCCTCAATAGTCAATCTCCATGTAGCAAAATATGTAAATTTTTATAGTACAAAGCTCATTTCATACTCCCTTCGTTTTTTTATATCTGACGCTGTTAACGTTTTAGATATGTTTTGACCATTCGTTTTATTAAAAAAAATTATGTAATTATCATTTATTTTATTGTGATTTCATCATATATCATCAAATTGAATCGTTATTGCAAAACTGCCACTAAAAAATTGCAAAAATGCCATTAGAACCGTCATTCGAGTGGTATCCTTGCAATATTAAAAAAACTGGTAGCAAATTTACAAATGCCCCATTTGCTAATGGTTAGCAAGTCATTTGTCAGCAGATGGTACCAGATTTTGAGTGGTGGATACAGGGCCATACTTTTTGCCATGATATGAGAATTCTGGATTTGGGGGGATATGATGCAATATTAGGTATGGATTGGTTAACACAACACAGCCCTATGACTTGTAATTGGGTAGATAAGTGGATTGCATTTGATCATAAAGGGCAGCAGATTCAATTGCAAGGTGTTAAACCCACTGCTCCTACTTCTCAGTCCTTGCAGGCAATTTCAGGTGAGCAGTTGTTGATGTGGCATCAAGGCAATGAGATCTGGGCAGTGGCTGTCATTCAACAAGTACAGCATGTACCTCAGCAAATCCTTCTAGTTGCTGTCCAGCAATTAATTCAGAAGTTTCAACCAATATTTCAGTCCCCTACTGAGTTACCTCCACACAGGACTTTTGATCATGCTATTACACTGCTCCCTAATGCAGCTCCTGTTAACACCAGGCCATATAGGTACTCTCTGTTAACGACCAAATTTAGTAAATTTACATCGAATTTGGAGTTATGGCCGAAGCGGATTTGGGAGGAAATCGATAATGGAAACAGGGTATGAATCGGCTTCGGAACCGCATCGGCTACAGTGTGCATCGGCAGTTACCAAATCGAACAAGGCAAGCCGATGTAGCCGATTCCGGCAAGGTGATATTGGAATCATTGTCGGATTGAGTTGACGTGATTGCCACGTACAGATCGAGTCCGAAGAAGGCAGTTGTATCTATTAATTAGGAATAGTTTGTTAGTTTTCTTTTTATCTTTAGGAAAGTGTGTTTAGTGTCCTATAAGGACTTTATGTTTTCCTTTTTTTTAGGAAAGTTTCTTTCTCGTCCTACAAGGACTAGTATCTACCCATGGATATAAATATGTAAACCCGGGGTCATTATAATCTATCCTCATGATCAATACAATTCGGCGCATCGCCACCTTTTACCTTTTCTACTTTATTTTATCGTCCGGCGGGACTTGGCACCTGACGCGGGGCTGCATCGGTGTTCGATCTCTGGCTAAGGGGTAAGTCCAATGTTCCGCTGGCCCGGGCAATTGTATCGTTTACGTCGGCGTCGTTCAAGGCTGCATCAGTACATTTGACCTCTTGGATTGCTCTGGTTTGGATGATATATTTGCCTACCTATTTTATCATATGTCTTTGTTAATCTAGTCTTAGCATATCAATTTAGCTCTATTGGCTGCTTCTCGTTTTAGGGTTTCTGCCGGTATCAGCTAAATCGCATTGCTAGATTAGATTAGCTTAGACATCTATCACCCTGAAAACTCAGTCAACGGCTTGATTGTCTAGATATTATGTTTCTTTTCATTCTTAGTGCTGCATCAGTTAAGTTTGATCTACTAAGTCATGCTTAGAACCATAATCTCTAGCCTACTTCCTGATTGCCAATAAGGGTTTTATTGGAGTTTCAGCCGGTGAGTTATCTGGACGTTGCATCGGCTCATAAGGATTGCATATACATATAAGTTGGATTTAGCCGATGACAACAAAGGTTTCACTGTTTAATCTAATCTTGTAGATTTCATGACATCGGACCTCCAGCCGATGTGTGCTTTAACCTTCGGATCGATGCTTATTTATCATATCATTATTTGCCGATTGGTTTATACTGGATTATATTATTATTTTATTACATCATCATCAGCTGATTACCTTTATATCATTATCTATATTGGACATATAGCCGATTGCTTAAACCCTATCACTATCGGCTGGTATCGGCATCGGCTATTATCGGCTATCGGCTAGAACTACTCCATCGGCTTGTCAGCCGATCGGCTATTTGATCTACTGTTTACATATCTTGTTAGTTGCAGGGTCAAACTGACTGGCACGCCCGCATCTCATCATATTTGGATCTGCACTGGAGCTAAGCAGATCTCCTAGGCTGGTGTGTTCGATTTTTTCGTCAACACTCTCCTGCTTAGAAGGATGAAATTGAGCACCAAGTGGCTGAGATGCTTCAGTCTGGCATGGTGGTTCCTAGTCTCAACCCATTTGCTTCTCTAGTTCTTTTAGTGAAAAAGAAAGACAATTCATGGCGATTCTGTGTGGACTATAGGAAGTTGAATTCTATTACTATGAAGAACAAATTTCCCCTCCCAATTATTGATGAGTTGCTGGATGAACTTGCAGGGGCACAATATTTCTCTAAATTAGATTTAAGAAGTGGTTATCACCAGATTAGAATGCAAGAGTGTGATGAACCAAAGACAGCTTTTAAAACCCACCATGGCCAATTCCAATTTAAAGTCATGCCATTTGTATTGACTAATGCACCTGCCACTTTTCAGTGCCTCATGAATTCTATCTTTGGTCCTTATTTGAGAAAATTTGTTCTAGTCTTTATGGATGACATTCTCATTTATAGCCATTCTCTAGAGGATCATCTGAACATTTGGAATTGGTATTTACATTGTTGCAGCAACATAAATTGTTTGCCAAACCCAGTAAGTGTTCTTTTGCTTTGCAGCAGTTGGAGTATTTGGGACATATTATTTCTAAAACTAGAGTAGCTACTGACCCTGCTAAAACTTTGGTGATGCAAAATTGGCCTGTCCCTAGTTTAGTGGCTGATTTGAGAGGATTCCTTGGCCTCACTGGGTATTATAGAAAATTTGTCAAGTATTATGGTTTGTTGGCTAAGCCCTTGATTGAATTGTTGAAGAAGAATTTACCATTCCAGTGGACTTCTGTCACTCAACAGGCTTTTGAGACTTTGAAACAAGCTATGATCACTACCCCAGTTTTGTCACTGCCTGATTTTAGTAAACCTTTTGTCATTGAGACTGATACATGTGACACTGGCATTGGGGATGTTTTGTCTCAGGAGGGGCATCCCATTGCATATTATAGCAAGGCTTTGGGTACTGCTAATCAAAAACTTTCTATTTATGAAAAGGAGTTTATGGCTATTATGATGGCAGTAGACAGGTGGCGACCTTATTTACTGCGAGGCCCATTTGTTATTAAGACAGATCACAAATTTCTGTGTCATCTTGATACTCATGTCCTGGATTCAGAGATGCAGAAGAAAGCAATGACTAAGTTAATTGGACTCCAGTATCACTTTCAGTATAAGAAGGGTGTGGACAATAAATCAGCAGATGCACTTTCAAGAGTTGGTCAATTCTTTGCTTGTTCAAGTGTATCTTTGGTTCAGCCACCGTGGATACAGGAGATAGTCAATTCTTATGCCGTTGATATGCAGGCTCAGAAGTTGCTGCAGGAGCTGGCTGTTATTTCTCCTAATGATCAAGGTTATGAGTTAGTGGGGGGTTTGATTAAACATAAAGGGCGAGTTTGGATTGGTGAAAATTCAGCCTTGCAAACTAAAATCATTGCTGCCTTTCATTGTTCAGCAATTGGGGGACATTCTGGTGTGCAAGCCACATTTCAAAGAATTCATAAATTGTTTGTTTGGTCTAATTTGCGCAACTCAGTCCAGGAATTTGTGCAATAGTGTCTCATATGTCAACAAGCTAAAGATGAATTATGTAAATCACCTGGGCTACTTCAACCTTTGCCTGTACCTCAAGGTGTGTGGCAGGATATCTCTTTAGATTTCATTGACGGCTTACCATTATCTGACAGTAAGAATGTGATTTTGGTGGTGGTTGACCGTTTTACCAAGTTTGCACACTTTATTCCCTTAAAACACCCTTATACTGCTCAACATGTGGCCTCAGTTTTTCTGGACAGAGTAGCTTCTATCTATGAACTTCCTAAGACAATGGTTTCTGACCGCGTTGCCATTTTTACAAGCCAGTTTTGGAAAGTGTTGTTCGCCAAAATGAAGGTTCCTTTACTCATCAGTACAACTTATCATCCCCAAACGGACGGCCAAACAGAACGAGTAAACCAGTGCCTCGAGATGTACCTTCGTTGTGCTACTTCTGTTTCTCCAACTAAGTGGTGCTCTTGGCTTCCTTTGGCCCAGTATTGGTATAATACAACTTACCATTCATCTTTGAATTGCACACCTTATAAAGCTCTATTTGGCATGGATCCAAGGTATGCATTCCTTCCTAACATGCTTCCTGATGCTGCACCTATGGATGATACTGGCGTTCAGTCTTTGCTGGAGGACAGACAACTTTTCTCTTAAATGCTACAGCATCAGTTAGCTAAGGCACATAACCGCATGAAACAATATGCTGATGAGAAGCGTTCTTTTCGTGAGTTTGCAGTGGGTGATTCAGTGTTTCTCAAACTGCAACCACACGTTTAGAAATCAGTGGCATCGCGTCCATATCCTAAATTGGCATTCAAGTATTTTGGCCCTTTTGAAATTCTAAGTAAAGTGGGTTCTGTGGCTTATCGCCTCAAACTGCCTGTGGATAGTCAGGTTCACCCTGTCTTTCATGTCTCCCAACTGAAGCATTTTGTTCCTTCACATGTTCCAGTTTTCTCTGAGTTGCCGACAACTGTCCAGTTGGATATTTCTGCTCTAGAACCCACTGAGATATTGGATCGTCGTTTGGTCAAGAAAGGGAATGCGGCTCTAACACAAGTTCTTGTTCGTTTGGGTGTTTTGCCACCAGAGTGTGCTACTTGGGAGGACTATTCTGTGCTGCGAGCTCATTTTCCGTTAGCAACAGTTTGGGGACATCCTGTTTCTCATGGGGGCGGCAGTGTCACACCGGTGGGTGTGGCACCTGAAGATGCAGGCATTACACAGCAACGATACAGGGAAGACGGATTGAGGAAAAGGCGTCTTCCTGTGAAGAAAGCGTATTTATGTAATAAGTGTGTGTGCGCGCGCGCTTAGGCCTGACCGGTGGGTCGTGCTGAGGGGTTTAAATTATGTCTGGAACACGGCTGTAACCTCATCGATTATCAAAAGTAAGAAAAGAGACGAACTACCCCCAATTCCCTCGCGTGTTCACACATCCGGCGGGTGGCGGCTCGCGGCGGCCAAATCTCTTACGCCGGCGAGCGGGGTGTTACAGGGATCGGCGTAGGCGGCGGTGGCAGAGGATGTGCTCACCAGGATGGATGCGGGCGGATGGAGCAGGACGAACGACGGCAACCTGCTCGGTGCTCGCTCGCTGTCGCGGTTGGATGGGGATCGGCGGAGGCGGAGGCGGTGGGCAAACTGACGGATAACTCACGCACGACTGAGGCCAAACCATACCTACCTCAAAATGCCGATGATAGTTTTGTAATTTCGCCTAGCATTAGATCCACCAGGATTGCACATCCCATCCCCACCCTACCCAAAGGGTGTAAATCCGGAAAATGGAAATAATGTATTTTTTTAAAGCAGGATAATGTTCATTAGTCATAATCTCATCCTCCAAATGGAGCTCCTAGGGTTGGATCTTCGGAACGGTGGATTTTTGTTTTATCTTTTTTATACACTAGAAAAAAATGCCCGTACATTGCAACGGGTGAAGATTATTATAATCTTATTATTGTTGTACGGTTTAGCTAGGATAAAATTCACCGTGGAATTTCGCTTGGACATATTTTTCTTAGAAAATCATGAGCTGCAATCAGGAGTCCGACTTTTATCTCAAGTTAGTATGCGAGTTTTCTTAAAGAGATTTCTTATATGACTCATTTTGTTTTTTTCTAAAAGCAAACGAACTTAAAATCGGACTCATACATGAATCTGTATTTTCAAAAGTGAGCGAACATAAAACCAACTAAAACACGGATGACGTACCAAAATACCGGCAAAAACATCTTCAATTTTTATAATAGTAGAGATAAGGTTGAGATGGTGGATAAATAATAGTTACATTTGGGCACGGTCCAATTAGGCAGGAGTCACCGAACAGGCCAGGTCGTATCGGCCCATATGCTAAGGTCGGAGCCTAGGCACGGCCTAGTAATATGTCGGGTCATTTTGTGTTGGCTTGGCATGATTAAGGTACGTGGGCTATGTGGAGGCCGATTAGCCCAAATATGATAAACACCAAGAAAGAAATACAAACAAAGTTTGTTGCATCCTGTTGCACAAACTCCGACGAAGCTCTAGCGAGGTCCTCTGCCCCTGATAGCACATTCCTCTTCCTCGTCGCTAAGCACCACCGTGGCACTTCACTTCCTACTTCCTTTGTCTCAAGCTAGTGAGCCCCCAATGACCGACGTGCTTAATGGTTTTGCTCATGAATGGGGTTGTTCGCCAGTCATCGGTCGTCATCGTGTTGCATGGGCCAGGCCGTGTTGTGCTATTCCTGGGCCATGCCGTGCTAGCTTGCTACATGCACTTCTCGTGTTAGCACGCTGGGCCATTTAGCAGCCCAAGCACGGTGTGACTAGACGGGTCGCGCACAGCCAAACGGGTCATGTAGTTCCTGGGTTGTCAACTGCACATGCATGCCCGGGCGGACACGGAAAGACCCATCCCATTTGACGGAGGATTTGGCAAACTCATAGCAATTATTATGTTTTTCGAATGAGATCAATTAGGACACCTCAGTCGCATCTAATTAATTTGACTAGTGTCAAATTAAAGGGAAACTTCTAAAAAATTTAAAGATGTTCCCTTCGGTAATAGTGATTAAGCTCCAGCCAACACTAAAAAAAAATAACACACTCAGGTGGTAAGCACGGTGTTGGTCGTTGAGAGAGAAGAAGAGGGACATGCTCAAAAAGTCCATAGGCCTGATTTCTAGAATTGACACTTTGGCATTACAAAAATTTGCTAGGGTGGATAATCATAATTGTCCAGAATACTGCATGTAAAATGCTACATGTAAGATATAATGTATTGAAAAATGTTGTTTGCTATTTTTCTTTTTTTTTTGTTAGTTTTGTTCATCTACAGATTTAGAACCATTATGGGCTATTATGAATGGGCTCATGTAGGGGAATGGTAGGTCCTGACGGATCAATCGGACGGCTGGCGTGGACTACACGAGTGGATGGCGGGTGAACTTGATTGCTCATGGCCTATTGGGAGGATTTTTTTTTTCTAGGTTATGGCCTCCTAGGCCCATCATAAACTGAAGGATTCCCCATTTCGGATACACTTGTAAAGCAGCAGACTAGTTACCGCATCTAGGAATAAGTCTAATTTTACGCCCCTTCTCTCTTGTTGATTGAATCACATCCATCAACCTTACAAGCTATAATGCCTTCCTCATCTTTGAAAACCGGTGCAAATCGATTTATCGATTTCTATAATGGTTTGGGATACGGTTTCTGTAAGCGCCGCACACATATCAGTCAGATATGACAAAACATATATTGTGGGTCCTACATGTCAGTATCTTTTCTCATTTCCTACCTCTCCCTCTTACTGCTCGTGTTCTTCTCCGCTGCAGAGGATGCACTAGCACCGGCGCTAGCAGAGGCGGTGCGTGGCGCGTGAGTGCGGCGTGCTGCACGCGAGTGAGGCCATGCCGAACCCCTTCAGGGTCGACAGAGGCTTCCGGCTCCCCGTGAAGTCCTCCAAATAATGTGGCAGCGACGTTAATGTCGCATTCCCTCCGAAGCTGCTCCCTCTGCCTCCGGTGTTGTCGAAAAGCACGTCCACTGACAATGACCACAGATCCTCCTCGGGGTCCTCTCGTCGCAGTGGGCGGGGATATCACCGACAAGAACAGGGAGTATCATGGCCGTGTGGAGTCCGCCCCCCCCTCCCCCCGAGTTGAGGAGTGCCAGCGTCACGTGGAGCGAGAGCTAGGAGATGATCAGGTTGTCGCCATTAATGTCACGTGGTGCTAGTGTGACGAGGCTGCCGAGAACGTGCATCGCCATGGGTATCATCCTGCACGGCCTCCTCAAGCTCCATATAGCTAGCTAGATGATGGTTGTTCGGATGTGTTGTGTTTTTCGTGTTGTCGTGGTGGTTGACGGCGACCATGGTGGTCTTATCCCGGATGGCCTAATCGAGCTCCATAGCTGCCTCTCCAATGATGCTAGGTACCTCGCTCAGGCTGGTTTCAAGTGGGGAGCTGCAGCTACTCGGGCGGTGTCGTTTTGGCCAAGCGCATCGGCACCACAGACAGCGGCGAAAGTGGAGCCGCGTGGGAGCAGACTGGTGGAGGCAGCATGTAGGCGGACGAGCTGGACAAGTCAGTGGTGGTTGGCAAGTATAGTTGGCCATAAGGCCCGAGGCCCGAAGGCCCGGCCCACGGCACGCCTTTTTGGCCCGGCCCAAGCACGGCACGGCCCGACTTGGGTCGGGCCCGTGCTGGCCCGGCCCGACCGTCGGGCCGTGCCTGGGCCTCCCCACCGGCACGCTGGGCTGGCCCGGCACGGTCGGGCCGGCCCGGCACGATGGGCCGGCAGGCCAGGCCCGGTACATAAAGTATGGGGACTAAAAATAGACATATAAATGTAACTGTCTAAAGAATAGGGACCTTAAATAGACTTATTTTAGCTATTTATATACCCAGCCCAAAGAAGAGGGAGGTAAAATAGACTTTTTGTAGCTGTACATATGTCACAGCCCAATAGGAGGGAGGAAATTTAGACTTATTCTGAGGAAAAGCACGACGGCCCATCGTGCCTTCGGGCCGGCCCGGCACGGCCCGAGGCGTGTTGGGCCGTGCTTGGGCCGTGAGTGCGGCACGTGGGCTGGCACGGCACGGCCCGGTGCGTCGGGCGGGCCGTGCCGGCCCGACAAGCCTTGGCCCAGGCACGGCCGGGCCTGGGCCGTGCCGTGCCGGGCGGCCCACATGGCCAACTATATTGGCAAGTCGGCACGGCACGGTGCATGAGGCTAGATCCCTCTAGCGAGCGGTGACCCCTCTCCAGGCAACGCTAGGATTCAAAATTTCATAATGAAATTTCAGTTCTATCAGACCCCCCCCTCCCGATATGATATTATTTCAATCAATTTTTTTATTTTTTTCTTTTTTATGAATTTTGTAATATTTTATTTAAATTTGACCAAAATTTTTTCAAATTTTCAGAAATATTGGTACGGCACCCTCCGATACAAACGTCGAAAACTAAATATTAAGCCAGCACAACGCACGGGCTCATCCCTAGGAAGTGGCGAGGCTGGCGGTGGTGAGGCATGAGAAGATGGATGAGGATGGGTCTTGTTTGAGGAGGAGAGGAGCGGGGATGAGAAGGAGGGGAGGATAGGGCAATAGAGGTGCTCCAACTTCTAGTGCAGTGGCGAGGGATACGCTCCTTTTGGATTCCGACGGCTGTGCCGCTATCGACGGGTTCTTGCTGTGCTGCCTCCGGTGGTCTTCTCAGCGCTTGAGAACTTCGTGAGATGGTCCACGTAGTCGTTTTCTCACCTCAGCTGCTGCTTTCAAGGAGAGACAAGAAAGACGGAGAGGTGGGGAAGAAGAAAAGGAATTGACATAAAAGGGCAACCACATATCTTTTGTCATACCTCATTGATATGTGGGCCTCGCCTACATAAACCACTTCCCAAACCACTGAAATTAATAGTCGATTTGCACCGGTTTTCAAAGATGGGGGAGCCATTTTGTAGTTGAAGGATGCGCTTCAATCAGGGGTAATAGATGAGAGAGGCAAAATAGACTTATTCCGCGCACTATGTCAACATTGCGTGCGTGTGGGCTAGCACAGGCACAGCAGCACGTTGTTGCTTTCTTGGGCCAGCTCTTTGTGGGCCAATTAGTAGGCAACTATTTATTCAAAATATTTTTTCCATTTTGCGAATTTGATGTTAATTAAAATTTTTATTTTGAAGTTATTTGTGGATAGATTTTTGTACCTTCAACTCAAATTTTGAAACTTTCAATTCTAAAATTCAAAACTTTCAATTACAAATTTTGAAACTTTCAACTATAAATTTAAAATTTTCAAGTTGACTAATTATTATTTACTAATTTATTACTCCCTTCATCCCACTCACTAAGACGCGGTCAAACTTGGCACGATCTTTAAGACTTTCTTTGACTTATAATTTTTTATATACTACAATGTTTATAGCAACAAAATGAAAATCATATGAAAGTAAATTTAAATGAGAATCGGATGATATTATTTTCATGAAATAAAATCCAATTTATAATAAACTATTTGTCGAAACATAAATTCGGCAATAATAAAAGGGGTAGCGCACGAGACCTAAAAGTGGATGGATGCAGAGACAAGGATTTAGACAGGTTCAGGCCCTCTCAATGAGAGATAATACCCTATTCCTGTTTGGGGATTTGAATCCGCCGAGTGTAGTATAGATCTGACGATCTAGTTGTGCTCATGCCCCCTAGAGGGCCTCCTGCCCACCTTATATAGGATGGGGGGCAGGATTACAAGATAGAAACCTTAACCAAGACGGTATCGGTTTCCTAAATCTATTTTACAATATTATCAAATCAGGACTTTAGGCCGCTCCATAATATAAAAGGAAACGTAATACCCAAGTCATGATCTGTTACATATTCCATAGATATAAGCTATCCCCTATGACTAGTCGGATAACCTTGCCGTGTGGGTATGGGGTATCCATAATCTCCACAGTAGCCCCTGAGACCTTCACAGTCGAAAAGATAATCTTCTCTCGAATTAGATTACTCCAAAGCCGAGTGCTTCAATCATCTTTGCCATGGTCTCCCGAGTACTTTTACCAAATCTGAAGATTGTGGAGGGCTGAAAAATAAAGTCAGGTGCATCGACCAGATGCACCTAATAGGTGTCGCCCCCGACAATGTGGTTAACTGAACAAACCAAGCATACAGTTAAGGAATAAATAATCCAACCAACAAAGTGGTTTCGATAATTGTAGTCAACCAAGCGACTTGATATTAATATATAGCATGTGCATTGTGAATCCCTGAATAATATAATCCAAGTGATATACCGACTGCTTTGTAAAACATGATGTGTACAACATAAAGTTGACTACATCATTAAAAATTCACATAGCAAAAATAGCTATAAAGAACCTTGTATGACGTGAATAAAGAATTTTTTAAAGTATTGGGCATACGCCATGCGCACACTGCTTTAACAGATGTGCTTAAGTCCCTAAAAGACACATGGTTTCACCACACCTGAAAATATATGGCATATGTGGTGTAACATCCGAGTAAATAAACTCATAAAGGATTTACCAACCGCCTGGAAAATGACCACAGTATATAATCAGCCTAAACCATAATATTGGTCAATAAAAGTGTACACTTACATTGCAAAAAGCAATGATATTGTATTCAATCAATTGCTTGATAAACCCAAACAGCGCCATGACTATATAAAAAAGTCAGCGGGACAGCTATATAAAGCTTTACTGTTTGACACCTTTTAAGATGCATTGTACCAACTCCTAAAAAGTTGAGTAACTGCGGTATAAAAGGATTTTAAGGTATTGGGCACTTGATCACGTGCATTTTGGCCTAAGCAAAAAGTGCCTAAGTCCCTAAAAGAACGTGACAGGCCACACCTGAAAATATAGGCTGCAGACATATTAGGCTTAGGCCAAAAAATATGCCTTCGACACCCTTTAAAGGATGACGCATGTAACATGCTCCCGAATAATAAATCTTCCGGGTGATATAGACCAAGTATAGCTCATATGAATAGCTTCTGATCTGAGTGATTATCCCTTATAGGATACTCCAAAATAGATATAAAAATTGAATCCCGACTGGCGCAAGTATTCGGTTGATAGCCCTTACGGGCTTATGGGGAATAATGATTGGTCCAGTCTTCGAACATAGAAAATAATCTCAGGACTACGAGTGCATGTTGCCTGTATCTAGAACACAATCCGGCTTAAAGGTATGATCCTTGTGCTTGAGCTCGTAAGCCCCTGAGCATATAGCTTATCCTTTTGGAGTAGTTGAAATTGTCCATCAGTGATAGCTGATGCAATCGGCATGGAAGCGAAGAAACCAGTCGACAGCAGTCAGATCAACTAGCAGTGAAGATGAAGAAAATAGTCGGCGATGGCAAACGCATCCGACGATAATGATGATTAGCGGCAATAGAGATGATTAAATATGATGACGAAGTTGCCCATCAATAGTAGTAGAGTGGGCTATGTTGAAGAGGCTTGACAGGATGTTGATGAAGATGATGAAGATGACGATGTCGGTAATCCAGTCAATAGCGGTGTAGCAGCCGATGATAATGACGAAGACGCTCATCGGCAATAATAGATCAACCGTGAAGGCGAAATAACAAGTCGGCAATGTCGGAAGCAACCGGAGGCAAAGACGTAGTCACCCATTAGCAACGGCGGAGACGTCAGGACCGATGAAGTAGATGTGCTGATGATGATGTCAGTGACAATAATCCATCAAACTTGATTTATAAAGATAATTGATGTTGCTGAAGTAGAACGTCTGCTCTGAAGCGAAGACGAAACTGATGACTCCCGAGGTAGATTCTATAGAACTCATTGGCTGATTGATTGCTTTGTCTTGACATAAAGCTTGTCAAATTTTGAGTCTGGTATTTGTGTAGCCCCCGACTCTTTGGTTAGTTGAGAAACAACTGAACATAGAGTCGAGAACTGTAGCTTCATGTCATCGAGTAGCCATCAGTTGAGTGAAGATACGTTTGAAGATGTCCGAGTAGAAATATTGAAGATTGGAACACCACTTGTTGTAGTAGAATAACACGACATCGAATATGGAAGTGCATGCCGAGATGTCGAAGCTCTTGTAGACGTCGTGGTTGGTGAAGTAGCAAAACTTGCGAAGTAGCGGCAATTAGGTTTGCCGGTGCCGAAGATAATATAGATGAAGTCGCTTCACCATGGTGACAAAGTTGCATAGCTGTGATGAAGTGAACACGAGTCGGCGGCAACAGAAGCAAACCGGTGGTGAAGACGCGCAGTTGTGAAGATAAAAGCACCAGTCGGCGACGGAAGACGATGATGTCCATCAGTAGTGGTAGTGGTATAAACCGGACATAGAGGCGAGGGCACTAGTCAACAGCAGACGAGATGACCGGCGGTGAACAAGATAAGGCCAATCAACACTGGTAGAATCATGTAGCCATGGAAGTGAATAAACTAGTCGGCAGCAGACGTAGACAGCTTGCGTTGAAGATGATGACGCCTATTAGCGGTGACGGCGACGTAGCCGGCCGTGAAGAAGGTAGCATCAGTTGGCGTCATAATAGGCCAGCCGTGCAGGCGGAAACACCAGTTGGCGGCGGACGAGGCGGCCAGTCGGTGAAGAGGTAGACGCCCAACAAAGGCGGCATAATAGGCCAGTCGTGCAGGCGGAAACACCAGTCGGCGGCGGACGAGGCGGCCGGTCGGTGAAGTCGTAGACGCCCAACAACGGCGGCATAATAGGCCAGCCGTGCGGCAGAAACACCAGTCGGCGGCGGACGAGGCGGCCGGTCGGTGAAGACGTAGACGCCCAACAACGGCGGCATAATAGGCCAGCCGTGCAGGCGGAAACACCAGTCGGCGGCGGACGAGGGCAAGCCGGTCGGTGAAGACGTAGACGCCCAACAATGGCGGCATGACAGGCCAGCCGTGCAGGCGGAAACACCAGTCGGCGGCGACGACGGCAAGCCGGTGGTGATGTTCTGACTGATCCATTCCTAGAGCGTAAGAGATAAGCTTAAAGCCATGAATCCCTTTTGTGCCTATCAGGATCTGGATCCTACAGAACAAACATATAGGATGAGTAGTATCTGATATAAATATAATACTCGAGGAAAATTCAAACATTTTAAAACGTTTGTGAATATGTTTTTCTTCTCTTGTCAATTTTGATTTCCCCGAGCAGATGACTCATTACGTTTAAACGCTCTGTCCGACTAGTCATTGCCCCCAAGCACCGGGAGTCAGCCTAGGCACTTCCCAAACATGCATATGAGTGACATGAGTTCGTCAATAATGGAACAAAAGTTTCACGAATCTGAATTTACTACTCGAGTACTTTTGCAATTGTTAAGAGAAGAAAATAAATTTATCTTATCTCTATGCTTTTGATTTATTCCGAATAATACTTAGCACCTTGCGTTACTCGGTCCATCCAACGAGCCCCCGGGTGCTAGGAATCGGCCCAAAAACAACTATCCATCGGCAAACCAAACGAAAAGCATAGGAAGATAGAACTCCATAACTCGATAGGAACTTTATTGTTACTCGGATTATTTCACAAGCAATCAAGATAGATATTATGAAAATTGTTTAAAAATATTACATAACATCTGTAGCCCCCGACTCACTAGTCAACGGCGAAACAGTTGATGTAGTGAGGCAGAAGGAAAGGAAAATATCATATAAAGAAAATTAATGATGACTTAGCTTTGTAATATTCCCCTTGGTGATGGCAGAGGTGGCCAATGTGGGAAGAAAGTCGTCCATCAATAACAATGAAGACACTAGTCGGCGGCGACGAAGGCGGTCGACGGTGAAAGCGAAGATGCCCACCAACGGCGGCATAATAGGCTAGCCATGTAGGCAGAGACACCAGTCGGCGGCGGCGAAGGCCAGTCGGTCGGTGAAGACGCGGACGCCCATAAACGGTGGTGTGACCAACCAACCATATAGGCGAGGACACTAGTCGGCGGCGACGGAGGCAGGCCGGCAATGAAGTTGTAGACGCCCAACAACAGCGGCATAATAGGCCACCCGTGCAGGCGGTGACACCAGTCGGCGGCGACGAAAGCGAGCCGGCGGTGAAGCCGTAGACGCCCAACGACGGCGGCATAACAGGCTAGCCGTGTAGGCGGAGACACCAATCGGCGGCGACGGAGGCAAGCCGGCGGTGAAGTCGTTGTTGCTATCAGCAATGGCGGTGGCGACGACAAGCCGGCGGAATGGACTCGCGGCTGATCGACCGGAAAGCTGAGACGCCTCGAGTCCATGACCAGCATTAATCGCCTCAATAGTGCCGCGTAATTATATGCGAACAACAACAAAAAAAAACAACGAGAGATTAATTTGAGATTAGAAATCAATCTAAATATGGAAAATTATGAAACGGTCAGGAGATGTGCACTCAGGCCAATATACGGCACGAATCCCGGCGAGAACAATCATCAGGTGACATGCAAAAGGCAACATGCAGGCATGTGCTTTCTCGCTCGGCATGCAGCATGGCCAAATCTCCTGTGTACTGAGTTGCAGGTAGCAGCAAGGCAGCAACCGATCCAGGCCTACGAGCTTTAGCATGTCACGTGGTCGCCGAGTGGTTCCCGGTGTAGGCGTAGATCCGAACTCGCACTGTGTGGGCTCGGATTTGCACTGGGAGGAGGCTGATATTGTTGCTCGGCAACGACGACGACACTGGTAACAAAAATAATACCCGAGTACGTAGATCAATCTATAATTAAAAATTAATCTATTGAGAGTTAAATTGGAACGACAAACCCAATATCTCTTCGTAGATTGATTAGATAGAAGATGATGCCAGCAGCGGTAGAATCTAGGCTGCTTGAACAAATATGATACCGGAGAAATTGATTCCATCACACTTTTCGACGGGAAACTCGACGCACCCCTACCTAGCGCGCCAACTGTCGAAACATGAATTCGGCAATAATAAAAGGGGTAGTGCACGAGACCTAAAAGTGGATGGATGCAGAGACAAGGATTTAGACAGGTTCAGGCCCTCTCAATGAGAGGTAATACCTTACTCCTGTTTGGGGATTTGAATCCGCCGGGTGTAGTATAGATCTGACGATCTAGTTGTGCTCATGCCCCCTAGAGGGCCTCCTGCCCACCTTATATAGGATGGGGGGGCAGGATTACAAGATAGAAATCTTAACCAATACGGTATCGGTTTCCTAAATCTATTGTACAATATTATCAAATCAGGACTTTAGGCCGCTCCATAATATAAAAGGAAACGTAATATCCAAGTCATGATCTGTTACATATTCCATAGATATAAGCTATCCCCTATGACTAGTCGGATAACCATGCCGTGTGGGTATGGGATACCCATAATCTCCACACTATTTATTGGTTAAATATTTAAGGACTTAAACCTTAAAACATGTGCATGCCTCAGTGGGTGGGATGGAAAGGAGTAAGAAAGTTACAGTTGGTTCTAATTGTGATCAGCATTAATCATGTAATGCTTTAGAGTAATAGTTGCTAGTACGTGATGACGTGGCATATTTACAGGTTGTGTTTTAGGAGTATTAGTGGGTAGCAACTTTACAAGTACTATTTACCCGATTTTATTATTTTTGTTTCTCTAGTTATGGATCATCTCAATTAATGTTATTAAATTTTTAATTTTTTCTGTAACTATTTAAGTCACGTGCAAATGATGGATGGCTTAGTAACTAGATGTAGAAAATCCATAACCCTTTGTTCTAAAGATCTAGCTGCAGCAGCCTTACGGCTACGCTGTAGCCAGCTAGCCAGCCACTATAGGAGTTACTATACAGCCATCCAGTAGCTAGCAGCTGTTTCCTGAAGCCGAATGGCTAAACCAGGGATGGCAATTTTCTTCACAGGGCGGGTTCCCTCCGAGGACCCACCCCTACGGAGGCGGGGGCGGGTGACATTTCTGCCCCGCGGGTCCATCGGGGCAGGGGCCCCGCATTTTGCGGGTGAGGGGATGGGGAGAACATTCCACCCGTGGGTGACCCCGTGGGCCTCTGGAGAGGTATATTAACTCTTAAAATGTAGCCCATTACAGGAATACAGGCCCAAGAAGCCCACTAGAATCAACATATTTAAGGAAAAAAAAACCTAACCTACCCCAACCAGACCTCCCCTCCCACCACCCACCACGCCGCCGCACAGCACAGGCGCGCCGTACACAGCCGCATACGCGCTCGGCGCTCACGCGCAGACTTCGAATCTGAAGTTCGGATCTCGCCGACTCACCGCTCTCCCCAGTCCCCTCTCCCTCTGGTTGCCCTCTTCACAGTCCCCTCCCCTCCTTTCCCCTCTGGACTCCGGTCGCATGCCCCTCTCCTCCGGCGGCAGCATGCGGGACGGTGCACGGGCAACGCACGGCGCAGTGCAAAGGCACGACGGTGGGCCCCAGGCGCGGCGGCTGCACATAGGCGCACAGGCACGGCGACGGCGGCGTGCAGAGAGATGGCAGCGGTGCACAGACGACTGGATGGAGTTGTTACTCAATGCGGAGCCCCGGTCGGGTTGTGAGGCCTAGAGAGGCTGGGGGCAGGGGCGGGGGCGGGGGCGGGGGCGGGGGCGGGTGGAGAGTTCGGGGGTCGGGGACGGGGCTGTTCCAAGCCAACCCAGCCCCAAACCCGCCCCGTTGCTATCCCAAGGCAAAACTTGCAGCACAGCCTAGAATGCTGCAGCAATAGCCTATCGAACATACCCATAAATTACAGATCAGCCCATCATTGAGCTACATATTCTGCGACGAGATTAGGCACAGATCGATGGGTGACGACAAAATAAAATAAAATTACAAGTCAAGAAGTAGGTCCATACATGTGTGTTAAACGTACCGTCACAAAAAAACAATTATCTCCTACGTATGCCATGACTAATTCAAACTGACAAACTCCGATTCAAATTCAAACAGAACAGGGCAGAAAAATATATGCAGAGACTCTCGTATAACACGACAGCTAATATAACCCACGGCTGCAGTGAGCAAGCTCTGCAGATCAGAGTGTAACATATTTTGAACATATGGTCACTTGGTCAGCCATCTCCCTCCCTTAAAAGCACAGGACGCTCCCTTCGGCGATGCTCGGCAGCGCCGGCCTCCACTGCCCGTGCCGGGAGAGGCTCATCCTCCCGCCGAGCGCCATGGCCGTCGCTACGAGATCGGGCTCGGGCTCGGGTTCAGGCTCAGGCCGGGCCTCATCGGTCGGGCTTGGGCTGGATGGATTCTCTTGACGAGACTGGGCCGCCACCTGTGTATACATTGAGTAGGATTGTTAGTGTGTGTCATGTGGAGTACTGAGCTAGCTAGTAGTAATAATTTAATGGTTTAACATTTGACTTTGGGTTAGTGACGTGTGTCTGCAGTTCATTCGTATGATGTGGTTGATTCGTTTGTGATTTTCATTTACTACTTAATTTTGGTGCTTCTCTATCTATTGAAAAGAAGTCGAGATTTGCCGTATGATGCTCGATTTGCTACCCCATATATGTCTTACGATAAATGATATATTGTGCATGATGCTTGTTATCAGTGCCGCATAGCGGGGCACCGGTTAGAAAATTTGCTACCTATGTAGGTTCCCAACCATCATCTATTAGGGGTTTTTTAATACATAAAACAATGATGAAAGTACAAGTAAGATGTATGTTGGGCCACTCAACATGTAAAACAAACTAATGTTGATTTTGGAGGCATATAAAGCGGCTGAGTTTGATATAGCTTCTTGAGCGGATTACATATTATCTACTCCCTCCGTCCCACAATATAAGGGATTTTGAGTTTTTTTTCTTATAACGTTTAACCACTCGTATTATTCAATTTTTTTTTACAAATATAAAAAATAAAAAGTTGTGCTTAAAATACTGTAGATAATAAAGTAAGTCACAAATAAAATAAATAATAATTTCAAAAAACTTTGAATAAGACGAGTGGCCAAACTTTGCAAGCAAAAACTCAAAATCCCTTATATTATAGGACAGAGGGAGTATTTAATTATAGGAATAAATTAAATATTTCAAGAAATAAACTGAACTAATAATTAAAATAAGTGGTGTATGCAATAATATAGTGGCTATGTTCCCAACTCCTCCCCGCCGTGTTCTCCACGCACGCTTTTCAAACTACTAAATGGTGCGTTTTTTTTACAAAATAATTTCTATATGAATGTTGCTTAAAAAATCATATTGATCCATTTTTACAAAAAGATAGCTAATATTTAATTAATCACATACTGATGGATCGCTCCGTTTTCCGTGCGTAGGAGATTTGTTCCCATCTCCTCAAAACGAATTCAGCCTAAACGATTGTTTACTGTGGAGTACGTGTATAATAGTATGGGTCTTTTATATAATTGAAATTAAAAAAAAAACATGTTATAGGTTGATCACGTACTTTCTTAATGACTATGTCCAACACTAAAAAAATTCTTATATTCCAAAACAGATTTTTCAATAAGTGTGTCTGATACTAAAAAGCTTTATATTCTTAGCATATATGTATCAACCTAGAATTTGTTTATTATGTATTCTTCATACTATATCACGACAATAAAACTTGTAGAAAATTATTCATCTGTTGTCTTTTTAATTTTACATTTTGACTTTACGGTCTTCCTGATATAACAAGATGCAATTTATTTTGGCTGTTATTTTTCATACACATATATCAAGCTCTGATATTGACTTTCAAATGTGCAGTGTTCGCTGTAGTAGGTTAATTTGAGTACTTCGGGACGCTACAGTCCTACCTAAAAACGAAGGATGATATGCATATGCCGACATGTCGTCTACCTCAAAAGGGAAATTAAAAAAAAACGATGGAAATGTTTCGCTAATTAATTAATTAACTCACGTCACCAAGCTCGCAACCAATGCTCGTACAGCTCCCAACAAGTCGCGCTAATTATAGCGTTCGTCTCGGTTGTTCCTTGTGACGCACCAATCGCCATTAATGGCTGACCAAGAACTCGTACACCATACGCGTCATCTCATCTCATCTCATCTCTACACGTAGGAATGCTTGGATATGGTCGTACCTTCGCTGGCGCCGCCGCTGCCGCCTCGCCGCCGCGGTGACCCTGTCGCCGGTGACCATCGTCGTCCTCGGCAGCGGTGGCGATCGTGGCGCGGCTCATCGTGGCGTTCCGCTTCGACACGAACTGCTTCAGCACATCTGCAGATGATCATCGCCATTGATCCGTCATCCGTGTGAGTATCAAGCTCGCCGGCGGCGGGAGACGCATGCAAGAAGAGGCTGTAGTGTAGACGCACCTTCGAAGGTGACGAGGCGGTAGACGCCGCCGAGCACTAGCGTGTCGTCGGGCCGGAGCAGCTTCAGCCGCCGCCTCGCCGCAGGCGCCGACGCCGTCGCCGCCGTCGCCGCCGGCGCGGTGGCAACGGGACGAACGACCTCGGCGACGTAGTGGCCGGGGTTGGCGGCCATCACGGCGGCCGCGGAGACCGCGCCATACGCGCGCTCGACGCGGCCGCCGCCGCCGCCTCCTCCGTTCCCGGACAACGACGACGACGACGACGACGACGACGGGTGCTGTATAACGACGGCCGCCGCGTCGGCCGCCTGGCAGTTCCCCATCTCAACAACTACCTCCGCCGCCGGCAGAAGCGAGCAAGGTCGTCGTCGGCGGCGGCGGCGAGCGATCGAGCGAGGCGTGGTGGGGGGCGGCTGAGTTAATGGAAGGTGGAGGTGATCGATGGCGCGAGGTTTGGTTTGGTTCGGTGGTGGTCGACGGCGACGATGGCCGACGTGCGCAGCTTTTAATTGGTGTGGGGGCACGTGTGCCGAGGCGCGGTGATGAACTCGTCGCGAATCGGCTTACGTGGGGGCGCTTTGCTCGGTCTGCTCGGCTTACTACAGGCCACATGTGTCAGTATAAAATGTGGTCTCGTGTTTTGTTAATTGGGATAATAACATTAATGTCAGTATACAATATTGTATATTTCGTTTTCACTAATAATTAAAATGTACAGCGTTAGCGACTGTTTTAATGGATTATATTTTTGTTGTTCTGAAAAAATCAACTGTGGCACATGCCCCAGTTGCCCACGCTTTTTTGGGTATTAGGCTACCAAACATCTCCAAAGTTTGTCAAAAATATTACTAGTATAGTGTCAGTGAACCAATTAACTAATATTCCGAAAGTTTTACCGCTAAATGTGATCTGCACTACCCCAGTTCGGAACCATATTTTGTTTAAATATGCAGGCCCTCACTGATGTTAAGAGGAATCACAAGTTCACAACCATACTCCCTCCATACTAGTAAAAAATGACGTTTAGGACAGCATTTAGCATACCAAGAAGTGATTAATTATAGGTATTTTTCCCTGTCTACCCCTATTAAATACGGTTGCGCGTAGCCTTCCATATGAGAAAAACACTTTACTCAAGTGGCTAGTGCGCCGAGGCTGGATTCCGCAGGACCCAGGTTCGAATCCTGGCAAGCTGGTTGCTTGGTTTTGCATGGCACTGATTTGGGCGGGCTTGGATACTTGGTTGACTGCATGGCGCTCGTGCAGGTGGCGTTTAGGCGCGTTTTTTGTTTTGCTTTTTTAGTTTGGGTTCACTGCCGCGCGTGATGCTTAAATTTTTTTGCCTGGCGCTCGTTACCGCTATTCGCGCGCCTATGCCGTGGTAAGTTTTTCGCGCGCGCGTGCTGAGAATGCCGACGCTTGGGTTACTGCTTGCCCGTATATACGCTAACTTGCTTTCACGTTTGGAGTACTGAGCCATCTCATCTTCTAGTTCTAGGCTTCTAGCTAGCTTTCTCTCACTATTGCAGTACACATGGCCGAAGATGGCGATGGCGAGTTTGCCTTTGATCTGAACGAGCCTCCGTTGGAGCACGGCAATGGTACTTTTCTTCTCTGTTTGACAGGATTTTTCTTCTCTCGTGCATGTTTGTACGGCAACTGTACTATCTCTTCTTCTCTATCGTTTCTCATATCATTGTTTTCCTTTTTTTTTAACTGGTTTTGATTTGAACTTGCCACTAAATGAATTTGGTGCAGTCGATTTCGATTATGTACAACACCTTGCTGGTAAGCCAACTTGCTTTTTGATACAATTAGATTTTGCTAGAACATGCCATGGTTATTTGTACTATCAATGAACTTGATTTTCTTCCTTTTGCTAGAACATGTCGTGGCTCCCGTTGAAGTAAACCATCGAAGGAAGGAAAGACATGACCGAAGAAGTGAGAAAACAAGTTTATCAAGCTTTGTTGGCTAGAAGCAAGAATAGGAAACTAGGCAAGAAAGATACAAGAGTTGTTGCAGATCAGTTTGTCAACCATCTTTCCTAGATGAAGCCAAGGCTACTCTTGCTGCATCGAACATTTAGAATGAAGCTAGTTAGCTTCCGCACTCAATTAATAGAGACATCCTTGTAATGCGATTATTAAGTTGTGTTATCTTACCATTTCTTTGGCATCATCCTTCCTGGGAGTGAGCTCACGTTCGCGCTTCTCGTCAAGCATCTTGAGCACAATGCGAGCGGCGGCGGCGGCGTCGAGCGTGAGAGAGCACGGCCGGTGAGCGCGACGTAAGCGACGAGAGCGGGGCCGGCGAGCACGACGCAAGCGGCGGCGGTGGCGAGTGCGACGAGAGCAGCGGCGGCGAGCGTGACGAGAGTGCGGCCGGCGAGCGCGACGAAAGCGGCGGCGGCGGCGGCGGCGGCGGCGGCGAGAGCGACAAGAGCAGGGCCGGCGAGCGCGACGCAAGCGGCGGCGGCGAGCGTGAGCGGCGAGGTTGAGCGGCGTGCTGCATGCCTGCATGCGACGCTTAAGGAATTAAACGAGGCGAGCGCGGGCGTGCTGCGGATTAATTGCGGGAGCGGCTATCGAACAGACAAGGGTAATTCCGTCCACATAGCCTGCTGCGGTTCAGAACGTCGTTTAAATCGCAAACGAGGTTATGGCTAGAACGACGTTTTTTTCCTATACGGAGGGAGTATTTTGTTTCGACAAGATGTACATAACTGACCATTCCATCCATCTATTGGCTTAGTTCAATAAAAGACTTCAAGTGGACCGCTGATCCGTTTACCTTGAAATAAATTCGAATCCTCCACTTCTTGCGCACCTTAGTACCTGAACAGTACACTCATGTAAGGTGTATATATATGATATATCGAATTAGTACAATTGATTTATCTGTTAACTGCGAGCTTAAGCATAATTTAAGCTTTTTAGAGATGAACATGCTACGTACTCCATGCAACTTAATTATCGCGATGTACAGTTTAGAAATACTTCTACTGTTCTATGACTACAAGTAAATTTTTACATGACAAACTGCACGCACACATCCTATTTCGTATAATGATTCAATTTTAACACACTTATATATATGCTCCTCTAAATATCTCTAATAGTAAATCTGGCACCCCATCATGACAGGTAGGAGCACCGTACTTCATCCACTTTCACACTAACTAGTAATCAATTACCACGCCTAACAACAATAATATAAATACCTAATGGATAAAGCAGGAGGATGCAGAGCAGATAGCAGCCAGAATAGCATGGGTAGATTAGTGTTTGTATGGCTGTGTGCTACGAGCAATTATACTACTCTGAACTTCTTTGCCGTTAGTAGTAAACAATAACATGAACAGCCGCCTGAACTTCTTTGCCGTTAGTTGTGACACGTTTGGCTAACCGAATAATTAAGTCACCAGTTCTTGTCTTGTCTACCTATATGATGAAATTTAGTCTTATTTTACCCTGCAAGCTAGTAGGGTCCAAATCCGTGAGACACTTTGATATTGTTGAAACCTGTCATGATCTAAAAGATAATTCCTCCAAGATTTGTGTTGTACTGTCTAAGCCAAAACGACGTCCAGTTGGTCCTATGTAGGGCTTGAATATGTGTTGGTATATCTGCCCTCAGAGTCCACCTCCAATAATTAGGAGATAGACATTATGGAAAATTTTGTTTATAAATAAGAAAAAGTTTATTTGGCATATTATCAAGAAAAAGGAAAATGATGATATTTACCGTAGTTTCACATACCAGAAAAAAAACTTAGACAATTATATAATTAAGCTAATAGATCGCAAATGAGCAACGGAAGAAGATTTATTAATTACACCCCTCTTGAATCAACATGCCTACAATACGGATTTCAGAAGAATTATACCTACTACAAAATACGAAAATATGTACTGGAAACGTATAAACTACCGGCTATATGATAAAAATGAACATATGATATTTGTCCACCTCACCATATGTAAAACTTTACCCCTAGTAAAACTTTAATTTTACTCATGGTCATGTGGACAAATTAATCTCAGACGTGTATTTTTTATCTTATGGTAGTAGTTTTTATGTTTCTACTATATAATTTCCGTTGTTGAAGGGTAGTATCGTTGCTCTGTACTTTGTACTTGGAGGGGCTAAACTAATCTTGGATAAAAATATTAAAGCAAGCATACAACAACTCGATCTGTCATGGGATTAATAACAACTTAACCTATTAGCCGATGGATACCGAATTGTAATTAATATATACTTCATCATTAATTCACAACTGGTACATCGTACCATTTGAATATATGACGATTCATGATATTACAGGCACTTTATATATATATATATATATATATATATATATATATATATATATATATATATATATATATATATATATATATATATATATATATATATATATATATATATATATATATATATATATATATATATATATATATATATATATATATATATATATATATATATATATATATATATATATATATATATATATATATATATATATATATATATATATCTTTGACATTTGATCGACCACTTCCGGATAAACATGAGTTGCATTTTCTTTCCTTTATGTTGGTTGTGTTATTGCTTTCACTTTGAGGTCATGCAGAGCGGTTGGGCTATGCTTTGGGATGCTGAAGCTACCCTTCCCTCTAGCAAAAACAGCCACAATTTTTTCTGATCTCTTCATGTGAGTTTGTGGTGTACGTGGTGATGCGTCAGAATGGCTAGCTGCATCCATTTCCTGGTCCATTGGGAATTGGTTGGAATATATCATCACTTAGTAGTTAGATCTAGCTAGCTAGCTCTTTATCTTGCCATCCGATATAAGTACTACCTCTGTTTTTTTATATGGTACCATTAACTTTTCATGTAACGTTCTAAAACTTTAATGTAAATATATAAAAATATAAGTTAATTAAGTTTAGAGTTTCTATAAAACAAGTTACAACAAAATAAAACATTTATATAAATTTTTTAGTACGATGAATAACCAAACGTCACGTCAAAGTTAATGGTGGCATATATTAAAAATAGAGAGAATATATGGGAAGGTGACCTATAGCACCTTTTCTCAAGAAGATAAGCATTTTTTTGCAAGGAGAACATGTCATGTGCATCCTCTGGTGTTCTCTTTAGAATACAGTGGTCACAATTTTAATAAAAAAACCAACAACATTGAGTCCAAAATATTTCAATGTGCCACAATTTTAAATTAATCTAAAATGTTGTGGGTGGTGAGAGGAAAAAAATCATTTATCTCATATTTCCTCAGGATTTTTTTCCTCAGACCACCCACAACATTTTAATATGCTTTCCTCTATATATGCTGAGGATAAAGGTTGCAGATCGACCATTCTTCTACCGGTGTTTGCTTATATATATGCTTTGCACTCGTGCGATATCCAATTACTAATAGAATCTAAAATTTACCCTTGTCACCATCACTACTACACAAAATGTTTTCAAGTGCGGTCGAACATATTTTCACGTGCAGAGCTTCAGCCCGTCTGGAGCAATTCGTCTGTGAAAATCGCTATCTGTGCGTGCGTGCGTGCGGTGCAATTGCACGTGAAAATCGGATTTTCGCGTGCTGGTGCTTTTGTCGCCCACATGCAAAAATAAAAAATCAAAAAAAAATGAAAAAATGAAACCCTAACACTAGCCGTCACCGCCTTCCCATCGTCATCGCCGTCACCGTCGTCTTTGTCGCCATCGCCGTGGCCGGATCCGCCGCCCGCTCCCGTCACCGTCACCGGATCGTGCGTGATGACGACATCCTCTACTATTGCCCGCTGGCAAAGACGCCAAAGTCGGGCGGCGACCGTGTGAGACTTTGAATAATCCCACCTTGCTTAGCTTGGGAGGAGGAAGCCACCTTAAAAGGGAGAGCCACCCTTCCCCTATTGGACTAGTCTTTCAGGGAGATTGGGCCTTTCCCTTAGTGGGTGTGCCTAAAGAACTGTTGGGGTCCAGGCAACCTTAAGTTATTGGGCCTCGGCTGACCCTACCTGGGCCAAATTGTTATCATTTGGTATCAGAGCAGGGCCCTTGTGAAGGGGGTGGGAATGATGAGGACATCCTCCACTATTATCCGCTGGCAAAGACGCCAAAGTCGGGCGGCGACCGTGTGAGCCTTTGAATAATCCCACCTTGCTTAGCTTGGGAGGAGGAAACCACCTTAAAAGGGAGAGCCACCCTTTCTCTATTGGACTAGTCTTTTAGGGAGTCCTTAAAAGGGAGAGCCACCCTTCCCTTGTTGGACTAGTCTTTTAGGGAGATTGGGCCTTTCCCTGAGTGGGTGTGAGATTAGGCCTTTCCCTGAGTGGGTGTGCCTATGAACTGTTGCGGTCCGGGGAACCTTAAGTTATTGGGACTCGGCCGACCCCACCAGGGCCAGATGCCGCAGGATCCACGCAGGGGGGTGGCCGCACCGCCGCCGGATCCATGCGGGGGGCGGCCGCCGCCACCGTCACGCCACCGGATCCGCGTGGGGGGGGGCCTCCATCGGTTGGAGGCGCCGCCGCCGTCGCACGCCACCTCGTCGTCGCAACCGCCCACCGTATCCTGCGCCTCCACGGCCGCCGCGCTGCCGCTGCGCGCCATCGTCCCCGTCGCCGCGGGCAGCCGCCGTCGCCTACGCCCGCCACGCGCCGTCGTCGCCGTCGCCACGGGCCGCCGCCCTCGCCTACACCCGTCGCGTGCCGTCGTCTCTGTCGCCGCGGGAGGAGAGGAGAGAGGAGTGAGGAGAGGATAGGAGAGGCGCGCGTGACGCATGAGGAGAGAATAGGAGAGAGAGAGCACTTAATGTGTGAGAGAATAAAGGAGAGGGAGGGGACCGAGGCGTGGAAAAAGGGAAAATTTTGAAGTGGGTAGGAGGGAAAAGAGGAATGATTATTTTTGCGTGCGGCTCTCTTAATAGGCCCGTATGGAAAAATCGGTTTATTTTTCCGTGCAGTTCATTTAAGAGGACCGCACGGGAAAAATCAATTTTGTTTCCCGTGCGGGCAACAACCCGACGCCGGTCCCATATTTTTCCGTGCGGTTCCACTTACGAACCGCATGGAAACTAAAGGGGCAGCGTCTAGGAAAAATCAATCGTGTAGTAGTGCATCGGCGATATCGAAATATGTGATCAAGAGTGTACTGTGTACCTTTGGCTTTTTACCATCAGCATTCAGGTAATTTGCCGACGGTAATGTCGGCTATAACCAGGTCACAACAATGGAAGTCCGATGATTCACATTCACTCCCTGCTATTGCTTGACCAATCTAAGTTCCACTTAATGCTGGTATGATTTGAAACACTCCAAACCGGTTCAGTACAAGCAAAAAAATAACCACCAGAAAATCACCTAAAAATCTGGGTAATGCATAAATAATGCAAAGACTGTCATAAATAAAAAGAAATGGACGGCACACCGTCCGGACGAAGCATGACAGAGATGGAATTAATGGAAAGGAAAAGAAAGCTGAGAACAGAAGGAAGCAATAAAGCATAAATATATATACGATGTTTAAGCTACTTACATGTCTTAGTTGATATATAACAACACATTAGATTGAGGCGTGACACCAGTGCCTTTCGCCCCCACATATTGCATGATGTGGGTTGGTGCCCAAATAGACAAGTACACCCTGCTTGCTTTTCACTGAAGAAAGTTGAGAAGCCCTTTTCAGATATAAGAACTGTATTTTTGTATGGGTGTATGTCCCTGCGGCATCAATTATGATGTTTTGTAATGTACGTCGTCTCAGCAACTTAATCTTGAAGATGTATTGTGTGTTACTACAAAATCATATTCATACGTACAAAAGTTCAGATAGTAACATTTTTTAAAAAATGATGCTACATCTCAGGGTAAATTGGTCGAATATATATTTTTTTAAGATAATGGAAATGAGTTATAGCTTTTGCAAAGCTACAACCACCATATAATTCCACTCAACAGAGAGTACATATAAAACCCAGGAAATGACGATGCAACACTCATAGCACCAATACTAAAGGAGGTAAACGTTTATTCAAGTCTATTTGTATCTCCACACGAAGTTAGCAAATATTTGCATAACCGTTGACTCTAGCTAGATTTTGGCACGTAGCATCCAATAGTTCATTGTACTCATCACATCTTTCAACTTATGTCTAGAACTGAGGCCGGTACATTGCCTGCATATAACATTGGGGGCAATTGCGTTGTTACCCTTTTTTAAGCCAAACTATTATTTTGGCCCTGTTTTTTAAAGCTTGCTCAATTGACCCTCTTTTTCAAAAATGGAGATCAGGTCCGACCCTATTTCGTGAAGATAACTAACGGTGTTATATAAGGGGAAAATACCATTTATACCCTTGCCATTTGATCCTAATCTTTTTTTTTGTTTATTCGACCCAGGTTTTTCACTTAGTCCCCATAAAATATGCGATGGAATTTAACTAAAGTATGTGATGAAACTGATGTAGGTTTGACATATATTTCCGGGGGGCATTTTGGTCTTGTTAATTCTCTAAATGCATTTTCTAATAACACTCCTAGCAATGCAGGTAGAAGTGGGTCAGTTTTTGAAAAGCAGGATCAAATGAGCAAAATTGGAAAAGAGGGGCCAAGTTAGTAGTTAGACTTCAGAATAAGATCAAAAGCACAATTATCACATAAGATTTAGATGAGGATTCATCAAAACCAGCCTAATATATAGCAAATACTCCATTTAAAATAAGTTTCTTAGTTTTTTTAATCAATATCCATAAGCTAATTTCCAGATATATGAGAAGTAATATGGGATCTTTGTCAAAAAGAAGTATGTAGTGATTTCCAAAGAAATTTAGCAAAATGACACTGAAAGAATAAATGATAAATCATCTTATTCTTCATAAAAGATAACATCTCTTTTTGTCATTCCAATTTCTTCTCACTAAATTATCTTTAGTTAATATTACTCCTTTGAGCAGATACCACACAAGTTTTAAGAGCCACTTTTAGTTTCCATAGAAATATTTTCCTCTCAAATTGTCCATTATTAATTATGGCTAAATACATAGAATGAACTGGAAACTTGCTTGAATTCACAAAGGTCTCACCTCCACATATTTAGCTTTAGGGCTTTACCCAAGGTCAACTCAACACATCTATGCACAATTGTTTTACTCGAGATGAGGGAAAATAAATTTTACATGAGAAAAGAGGTAGCATAGCATAGCATCTAATTGCATACAAAATAATTGTAGCATAGCACAAACACAACACATCTAATCGCATTAGCCTGGATGTTTTATTGCATTGTGATTTATATGCAAGTGCACAAACTGTGTGTTGTGTTCATAAGAAACCTGATCAATAGCCTTTCACAATTTTAGGTCCTGATTAGTAAAAAATGATTTTTGGGTGATTTTGATTATATAATGCTAGAAAATTTTCAAATAACCTTTCGAGGGACTCTGCAGTTTGATCATACAACAGAGCAACTCAAAAAAACAATCACAACTTCTCGAAAGTATTTAAATCCTACGGAAACTCCTGAAGGCCTATACTCACCAAATAAAGCATAGTCTATTAGCATCTATGCATCAACCCATAATATGTTAGTTATACGTTCTTCACTATCTAATTGTATGGCATACTTAAAGGATAAGATGTGACACTAGTATAGATCCGGGCATCCTTGACGAAACATCTGTGTCGGGCTAATGCGACCTCATTTCGGATGACTATCAGGGATGACCCGTCACTGATATAAGGTCATCTTTGTCGGGTCGTAATTCTATCACGTCATGGATGACCTATAACGTGTCACAACCATGCCCCGTCACGGATAGCATGTCATCCGTGACGGATGTAATGAGATGACCCGTCAAATATGAGAGCACTCATCCGTGACAGATCTTAATTACCACCCTTCACGGATAACGTAGTTACGAACCGTCACAGATGAGAAAAAAATTCAATTTTTTGAAATTTCAAACAACCTCAGATAGAAACATACCCTATATCAAAGTTGTAGATCACGATGAGATCTATAACTTTAAAACTGACAACATTTGAATTTGAGATAGTTTACATGCCCGAATATGCATTATAAGTGCTGACATCTATTTCGAAAAATGTAATTTTGCAAGTGCTGACAACATTTGAATTTGAGATAGTTTACATGCCCAAATATGCATTATAAGTGGTGATATCTATTTTGAAAAACGTAATTTCGAATTTTTCAAATGATCTCAAATGGAGACATGGCCTATATCAAAGTCAAAGGGTTTGGTGAGATCTATAACCTAGTTGAAAATATTTTCATTTAAAATTGTTTTCATCCCTGAATATGTGTTATAAGTGATGTGTTCTATTTCAAAAATATTTTTTGAAATTTTCAACTGATCTTGGATGAGACATACCTTACACTAAAGTGGTAGAGCTCGATGAGATCTGCAACTTTGTAGTTGAAAGCATTCTCATTTCATGTCATCTTGAGTTTCATATTTGGACAAGAATAGTTAAAAGAATAACATCTGATGACATATATATCAACATGTGGTCTATAGGTAAGATTGGTTTGCATGTGTTGAGAAGTCTTAGGTTTGAATCTCACATATGTTGTTTGGGAAAGAAGAGGATTTATATGTTTTCGATTGTGTTGACGGGAGTAATCCTGGTTATGGAGGCAACACCTAAAAACAGAAGTGTTTTCCCTCCAAATTTACCAGATCATGGGAGTCAATTAGGAGAGGGTGAGGTGCCATGATCTCATCTGTAGGAATAGAAGGATGCCTCAGATTGGTCCAAATCCAACGGCAGTATTGATAAATTTGGTCTCCTCTCTAGTGGATTCGGATCTATATAGCTTAGACAAACAAAAAAAGTTATACCTTCTAATAATGTGGTTGTTGTGATAACAATCCGGTCCAGCTAGGGTTGGCTGAGGCCCAACAAATTAAGGTTGCCTGAACCCCAATAGTTCTTTGGCACACCCAATAGGGGAAATACCCAATCTCCCTAAAAGACTAGTACAATAGGGGAATGGTGGCTCTCCCTTTTAAGGTGGCTTCCTCCTCCCAAGCTAAGAAATGTGGGATTATTTAGAGGCTCACACAGTCGCCGCTCGACTTTTGCGTCTTTGCCAGCGGGTAATAGTGGAGGATGTACTCATCATGTTGGCAACTTTTCGGCAACCACGGACCCAGCTGAAAATTTGTGGTGTTAATAGAGTCACCAACCACCTCGATCTAGAAATCTCTCGATCAAAATGGGTTTAGAAAATATTCGATCAGCTAGTGGAGCCGATTTTGAGATTAGACCAGCCTCTAGGTCGATTTAGATCGATATGGGGGTAAAAACCCGTTTTGTGAGTGAATCGGAAGGTTTACAGAACAAACCTACAAAGGGTATTGCACTCTCGCAGTGAAGGCATACGATTTACGGTGCAAATTGGCAAAGATGAATGAACTAGGTAAAGTAGAAAACATTGCTGAAAAGTAGAATTAAAAGAACAATTCGATTGTTGTTAGGGTTGTTGTCAGGGTGTTTAGAATCGAATCAGCCATAGCCTTTATAAAGAGGTTGGTTTTGCATCCACAAGGCCTTCTTCGCGTCTTATTAAGGTTAGAAATTTCTTGGGCTCATACAAAGAAACATATGAATTATCTTAATTGAACTCAGAGGCCACCAGTTGGACCTGCTAAGTAACTGCGGTCGGACCGCCCCTATGCCACCGGTCCGACCAGCCTCATGCCGCTAGTCAAACCCCCATATAAAAGGCTCGGGTAATATAAATTTGGCCATATTTCAAATGTGGCCAAACTTATATTTTATCCCTGCTACCAAATTTGGATGTCAACACTGGTATTTTACCGATTAGACACAACTGGCAAAAAGGTCGTTGGCTTCCACGCAAGTAAAATAGCCTAACTCATTAGCGCATGATTAATTAAATATTAATTTAAAAAACATAAAATTAGATTAAAATGATTTTTTAAAATAACTTTCCTATAAAAGGTTTTTGGATAAACACACAACTTAATAGTTTGTAAAATTTATGTGCAGAAAAAGAGAGATTAGAAACCTGCAGTTCTGAACACACCCTAACTACACTCACTCTATCATAAAATATACGGCGCAACCATTTTTTCTCCATATCTCATAATATATTTAGTGCATGCATACATACATGAAATATGACCTCTTCTTCTGTAAATTCGTTTTTATTTTAAATGCTCTACTATCAAACCCTGCAATCACATTATTTACCTGCATCGAGAATATTCAATCGAGGTGGTGATAATTTTTTTCTTAGTATTTGCATTAGTGATGGTAGTGCCTAAAATGGAGGGTGTATTTATTATGCTCTGATGACTAGCACACATACGAACACTGCAACCTTGCTTCTTGATTTGTTAGAGCTTGCTGCGGCTGTGTTGCAGCTAGGGCTGTCAAAGAAAAAAAAAACATGAGACTCATGGGCTACTCTAGCTTGACTTGTCCTAAACTCAATTCGAGCTTAGCTTGAGCCTCAGATTAGCCGAGCCCAAGCCTCTTGCAAAGCTCATGAGCTTTGTCTAGCCAAGTTTGAGCTTCTAATGCCTAACAATATATGATTTCTGTTGTTATTTAATAAATTAAGGAATCAAATTTATTATTTGTATGCATCCCATACAACAAATTACTTTGTATTAGCATCATATATTTATTTTATTTTTTCCTCTTAAATTAATATGATAAATTAGAAATTATTTTTTTTAAAAGATTATTCTTAAAATATATATTTTTCTACTTACAAATCAAGCTCGATAGTCAAGATCGAACTGAGTCTATCTGAAAACTCGAAAGTTTTAAAGGCTTGGCTCAAGCTTGTACCGAGTTTGAGCCTATGCAAGCCAAGCTCGCTCCTAGGCTCCTAGCTGCAGCCGCGGCATTACAGTAACTGGCCTCTTTGATGCTGTGGCTACTGCAGAACTGGAAAGCACTACCGAACGTCCCCTGGCTACATGATGTGCTTAGGTGCTGTTTCTTTCAGCTTATGATTATTATAATCTAGATTATTGGGAGTAAGCTGAAAGAAACAGACAACTTATTAAAGTAGTTTATTATAATCTAGAGCCCAGCTTATTATAATCTGATAAGCTCATTTAGATGAGCTTTTTCCAGATTATTGGATGAAAAATTACCCACCATGCCACCCCACTCTCTCTTTAGACTTGCAAACCAAATAATCTAGACTGTAATAATCTATGAAAGAAACAACTAACCGCTTATTCTACTACAGATTATAACAATCTAGTTTATAGTAATCTAACTCAATAATCTAGATTATAATAATCTCAAGCCGAAAGAAACAGACCATAGCTCTTCTATTGACTCCTTTTTTAAGGAAAAGGAATGCAGACATTTTGCCTATTTAAGTACCTCGAGTCACTCGAGCAAGGAATTAATTCTACTGAATTGCCATGTTATATATGTTCAGATTGTGACTCTTGAACGTACGGCAGCTGGGGTGATACTAATAACATACCCGCCAGCAGGATTGAAATGAATATAATTATTTGCAATCATGTACAGAGAGCTTATGCAATTAATTTTCAGTCATTCGTTGGTAATAGGATACATTCTCTATGAAAAAAAAATGAATTGAATGTTCGGTTGCGTTATTCATTTCTCTAAACATGAAACTTTCAACGCATGCCTCCTTTTTTTTTTTGAAGGAAATGCCTACTCTAATTATTAAATTAAATCAGCTTAACACCTTCCAAATTCTCTGGAAGAGGCATAGCAAACTCTTTTGCAGTCCACATCACTAAAAAATATTAAGAATATAAGCTAGTATATCTTGTACAATAGTAGTAGAGAAAAATCTCTTGATAGTATATATTTAATCGAACCAATACTCCTGCTTTGTTAAAGAGAAAAAATATACTACCCAATCCTCTCTTACTATAAAGTTATAACCCACTAACTCTTAAAGCTTAACATGTAAAGATGTCATATCATCATCCACTAACAACATGCCACATCAATATCCATTGACAATCATTACATTTAAATATCATGCAAACATGCTATATTATATATAATTTTATAATTTTTTAAATTTTAGAGCTTTATAATGCAAGCATGTTAAATCATCATCTCACATAATTCACAAAATATTTCAATATATATCTTCATTATTTTAATAATATCCTATATACCTATATAGTTCATCCTCAATTAGTTAATGATATTTCTCTCTTCTCTCATTAAGCCATATCATATCAACTATTTTTAATGCTTAAATAATTAATCTATAGTCCAAATTATCTATACCTTTTCTTCTTTCATTAAGCCATATCACCTCAATTGTTTTTAGCTCATAGATAATTAATTTATGGTTCAAACTGTCTCCCTACTTTTCTTCTCTAATAAAGTCATATCACCTTACTTTTACATTTGAATCATTATTCTATATACTATTTAAATTTAAATTATCGTAAACCACTTTAACATATTCTTATGTTGTCTAGCTATTTTATACATTAGTTATTGTTATCGTACATTATTTTCACCTAGTAATTTTGAATTTCTCACCCTCTGATTCATCACGATTTTCTACTCTCCATCGGTCCATCCTACCGATGCGTCGGTATAGCTGCTCCACGCCTCCACCAGCTGCGTGCTCCACCACTGACCAGTGACCACAAGTCCACAACTGGGACGAGATACAAATCATATAACGGTGGGCCGTGGGCTGCTCCACCGTTGGATAAATAGTCTATTTTACCTCCCTTAACTCTTGCCCCTGAATAAATCGCATCTCTCACTAGCAATACCAGGTATAACATCTCTTCCATCTTCAAAAACCAAAGCAAATCGAGTCTCTCAACTGTATGGATAACTGTTTCATCGTACGTGGCGCTCATGATTGATAAAATAAATAAATACAACCCCACATGTCAGTCATCCTAATCTTCTTTTTTCTTTTTCCTCACCTCTCTCCCCCTTCTATCTCTCCACCTCCTACGATGAATTGCCCACTTGTCCGACCGCTCCTTCCCTAACAGGCGCCAGCAACTCAGTCGTTCGGAGATCGGGGGGTGGCGGCGGCCGAACAATTGAGCTGCTAGCGCTCGCCAGGGAAGGAGCGATCAAACAAGTGGGCTGATCCTCCGGGAGCAGTGATGGGAGGGGCGGATCTAGTACCTCATTCTCCTCCCGCACGGATCCATGAGTGGCGACGACGGGAGGAGAGGATTCGGCACCCCATCCCGTCCTGCACGGATCCTGCCGCCTCTCCACCCCTCGCGCGAGGATCCACCACCAATTTTGAGCGACAGCGACGGCTTCTATATTCTAGGGTTAGAGTTTCGATCTTTGCAATTTTTTTTTGCGATTTTCCTTTTTGCAGTCGGATGTCTTCAGTGTCCAGAAGAGAAAATTTGGTTGCTCTATCCGTATGCAAAAATCCGATTTTCGAAGACACCTGAGTGTAGACGAACCACCCACTCAACTGTGAAAATTGGTTTTGACCGCAAAAATAAATCTTTTCTATAGTATAGTGTGCCCTAAACCTAAAGCTAGCATTTGTTATGTGACTTTGGTAAGCTTGATCAGTGCTTATGGAGCCCTAGGCCGTTTGCCTTAAGGCCAACATTTGAGAATCTCACCAAATTTGTTAATTACATCGCGATGTTAATTAGCGTTTTTGCAATTTTGCTACTCCTTTGTTTCCAGTGGATATTGCCGCCTTTCCCAACGTCGTCCAATGTCATTATAGTAAAGGTTAATGTTTGTAGTGTCATTATTGCAAATCTCCCAACGTCGACGCGGCGCGACAGGAGCGGCCACGCATGCCGCGTATCGCCGCCGGCGAGCGCCAACCGAGACGTACGTGCGGCACGGCCAGCCACCGTGCCGGCGGCAGTCGATCGATCAATGTGGCGGCCGGGCCGGCGCGCTGAAGCAGGCAGATGGTTTTAAATGGGCCTAGTGGCTACGTTGTGGGCCGGGCCGAAATCGGCAGCTACGGAGATTGTGGAATTTGTGCATATGCTCTGTTTTGTACCGTACCGTCTTCCTAACCAGGTTCGTACGTCGTCGTAAGGCACTCTTCGCGCCCACTAGGCACCACACGGCAAGGGTGGTAAGCGAACATCCTTTGATTTGAATCTGGTCTGGCAAATCAATCAGCTATCAATGCAAGGGCACATGACACATCTGCATGGCTTTTTTTTTTTTTTTGAAAAACAAAATAATACTGCATACTTATCATCAGCTACTTTTTTTAGATAATCGAATATAATATCCCGGCCTTTGCTCAAGAAGAGCTACAGCCAATTATTACAAAGTAGCACTCGAGATAAGAGTGTAGTTCAAATAAAATATAACACACTTAAATAGAAAAAGCCAAAATAAGGAGAACATATTTATTCCAGCCTATTTGTGAATCTCCATCCATAGTTGGCATAAAGTTGCATAACCATTGTCTCCAACTTGCGACATGCAACTTTCAGAAACTCTCCATCTTCATCACGCCTTTGTAATTGTGCCCAAAACCGGAGCCAATGAGTTGCCCTGAAAATTACCTGCATATAGGAAATAGATAGCGATTTGTCAAAAACCATATCATTTCTACTCAACCATAGAGTCCAACAAATGGCCGAAGCTCCGACAAGTATTAGTTTACTCTTTTTCATGTCAACCCCAAAAGCCACCTATCAAAAATATGAGATATACTACTTGGAAGGTTAAAACCAAAAGAAAACTGAACTGTTCTCCATATGAATTTTGCATAATGATAATTCATAAAGAGATGTTGAATAGACTCATTATTCATACAAAAGCAACACCTCAAGCTGCCGTTCCAATTCCGTCTCGCCAAATTGTCCTTAGTTAACAGAACCCCTTTAAGCATGTGCCACATAAAGATCTTAATCTTAAGTGGCATCTTGAGCTTCCAAATACACTTATTTCTCTCAACATAGCCATTATTAATTAAAGCTAGCTACATTGATCTTACCGAGAACCTACCGTTCTGATGATAGTTCCATCTAAAACAATCAGAAGAAAGATTCAACTGGATATGCACAATAGAAGCGCACAACTCATGCCAATATACAAGATTCTGACCAACTAAAACTCTTCTGAAAGCAACATTAAGTGGAACAGAACCCATGACAGTGGCAATAGAAGAAGATCTCCTTCAGACAATAGCATATAAAGATGGATATTTATCCTTCAAGGCCAAGTTGCCTAGCCATTTATCTTCCCAAAATCTAATTTGTTCCTCATTATTAACAATCCAAGAACCCATATCTTAAAAAATACTCTTGACTTTCATGAGCCCTGACAAAAATGAGAATCACCTTGTTTCTTTTCAACTTGGGTTATAGACTTATTATAAAGATACTTCCTCTTCAATAAGTCTTGCCAAACCCCTTCCTCATTTATTAGCTTATACAACCATTTACTCAAAAAAAACATTTATTTTGTATTTCCAAATTATATATCCCAAGGCCCCCTGGTCCTTGGGTTGACAAATAATATCCTATCTAGTAAAATCTATATTTTTTCTTATGATCGTCCCCCTACCAAAAGAACCGTGATCTATAATAATCAATTTTTTGAAGAACCCCTTTTGGCATCTCAAAGAAAGATATCATAAACATAGCTAAACTCGAGAGAACAGAATTAATCAAAACCAATCTACCCCCAACAGATAGGTGCTTACCTTTCCAACAACTAAGTTTTTTGTCAATTCTTTCTTCAATAACTTTCCAATCTTTATTAGAAAGCTTCCTAAAATGCATTGGAATTCCTAGATACTTAACCGGAAAAGAGCCTAACTTACAACCAAAGATATTAGAATATTGATCATAACACTCCTTTGCCTGACCAAAACAAAATAATTCACTTTTGTGAAAATTTATTTTTAAGCCTGTTGCAACTTCTTTTTCGGAAGCCGATTTCTAAAGAACTCCAGGGTTAAGCATGCTTGGCCTGGAGCAATTTGGGATGGGTGACCGACCGGGAAATTCTTCCCGGGTGCGGACGAGTGAGGATAAAGTGTGCAAAAAAGACATGTGTTGGTCTGTGAGGGCAGTCTATGACCTATGAAAGCTATCAGATGTAAGCGGGCCCGGCCTGGGGGAAGGCGGGACGTTACACACCCATAATTCTATTAGTAGCAACCTTGGTAAAAATCTTAAAACTAACATTAAGTAAACATATAGGCCTATATTGTTGAATTTTCATAGCCTCTATGCACTTGGGAAAAAGAATAATGGTTCCGAAGTTCAAGGAAAATAAAGGTAAACACCCACTATGAAAATCTTTAAAAACCTCTAACAAGTCAAATTTAATAACATTCCAAAATACTTGATAAAACTCAGCAGCAAATTATCAGGGTTATAGATACCACATACCTAATAGTAGTTGACTAAATCTCGGCAGGACCCACCACATACCATGTCTTATACGATAACTGACTTCGGATATGGAGGGAGTTCCGGATAAGGAAAGACAACCAGAGTTCTACATGGAAACGAAAAGGACTACTAGAATTGTATCCATATTGGTTTCCCTAGTTCTACTTGGACAAGGGGGCACCTATGGGTATAAATACAAGGCCCCCTAGGAGGAGAGGGGAGACAATAAACATACACGGAACAATAGATCAATACACAAGATCAACATACGAGCCAACATACGCCAAGACAAGACGCCAGATATCGACTTCAGAGATAGGCACGGTTAGTCCCCTACGGTGTCTCCGTATACTGATAGGAGAGACATTGCGCTGTCTCTGATCTCGCTGGGCACGAACTCGAGGAGGAAGACTACCCTGTTGTCGACTACGAGTCAGAGCTTCAGACCGCCATGTCGACAACAGTTAGATAGGCTACCCCAAATATTGTACTGGTGTGATTATGGTGAATAAGAGCAACAACCGGCTTCGGCCAACAGGATGTAGGGTTATTACCTGACAATTCAGGGGCCCGAACCTGTATAAAAATCCTCGTCTCTGTCTCTTTTACCTCAATCTCGCATATATCCTAGTACCAACGATCCCCATACTATGCAAATACCGGAATCGCGACATCAAACGTCGACAGTGGTGCGCCAGGTAGGGGATCTTTTGGTGCTTCAAGGTTTCGACGAGATGGGTTTAAGAGATAGATTCTCCGACAACATACTACTCGATAACTTCGGCTATGGAGGATCTAACTTGACCAGAGTATGTGCCCCGACAAGATCGGAACCATCGTTGTCAACAACTTGGTCTATCGAGATCATTCAAGCCTCAAGCTCCGTGGCGTACCAAAAGATGTCAGATCACATGATATCGAACGAGTACGCAGCAAGGTAATTGGTAGATTGGTTTTTTAAATTGATCTACTAATTCCGTAGATATATCCGGCATATATCTACACAGGTACGCAATGGTTTATATATAATTTATCGTACCTATTTTTCTGATTATACAATATTGTCAGATCAATAATTTATTATGTTTACCTAGATCATGTTTTTTATGCAATATCTATTGTGCAAGTGTCCCCGATGTTAAATCGACTACGGTTTAATGCTGGGGGCTCGCTCTATTTTCTTCCGTATAAATCATTCTTGTTTACGGTTTATATAATCCCTGATATTTAATCTGCTCGTTATATCCTGATAATACTAGAAGATCCATGCAGTTTTTTGAGTACATACTCGATATTCTCTGCTATATATCTTGCTTTCTAGAAAATATTTTTCAGGAACAATTGAGCACTCGAGTAGGTTGTGGTCGAGTACACCCCATTATCGAGAACGATCTCGACAAATGCAGAGTCGTCGCGCCCAACCTACCAACGAAGACCGACGACCTATCTCATAGCACCGGCCATGGCTGGACTACTCGAGAAAAGGTTGTGAATGGATAATTCCTCACGAACGTCGTCGGCTTGATCACCCGACATGATTGCGAACGGACATTCAGATATGCTATAATTTGGCTATGCTCATGCTGGCCACATGAGATGCACATGTAATAAACCAACTTTAGCGTCCCTATAGGTGATTAAGAGACTCCTACTCCTGGTTCTCAAACCATTAGAACATAGTGATCTCTCTCGCCTTACTTCTAGTGGTCGAGTTACGACTACTACCTGGTTCTCGACCAGCAGTGTAGCTATTCTCCCACTATCTCCACATTAAGTGGTCGAGAGTGGTCGAGTTACGACTACTACCTGGTTCTCAACCAGCGGTGTAGCGATTCTCCCACTATCTCCACTTCAAGTGGTCGAGTTACGACTACTACCTGGTCCTCGACCAGCGGTGTAGCGATTATCCCACTATTTCCACTTTAAGTGGTCGAGTTATGACTACTACTTGGTTCTCAACCAGGAGTGTAGTGATTCTCCTACTATTTCCACTTTAAGTGGTCGAGTTAAGACTACTACCTGGTCCTCGACCAGAGGTGTAGCGATTCTCCCACTTTTTCCACTTTAAGTGGTCGAGTTACGACTACTATCTAGTCCTCGACCAGTGGTGTAGCGATTCTCCCGCTACCTTTACTTCAAGTGGTCCAGTTGGTGCTACAACTGGTTTTCGACCAGCGGTGTAGTGATCCTCCCACTACCTCTACTCCAACAAAGTTGATATGAGGTACACAATATCGCTAAGTGTTTTACCCAGAGATCCCTTACCACGATGACACCTAGCGTTGAAACCTATCCTCATGTCCTTTTACGCCGTCTTGACAAGGCCTCCGAGGAACCTAAGGGAACTTCGGCTGGGGACGCCCAGAGCCGATAAGGCCTTGTCGGATCCTGAAGAGACAAAAGACCATGTAAGATCTGGTCGTGTAAGAGTTCTCGCCATGCGTATTAACCAAGCCGTGTAACTGGAAATTGGATTTTCCAACTTCACGGCTGGGGGCTAGGGTCAGTGCTTTTTCAACCAAGGCAGGTCAAGGGTCCAAGAGCCTTATCCTCCGAGAACGATTCTCTGACAACAATGCTGGGGGCTAGAGAGAGTGTACGACTCAACAAACTGACTGATCGAAGTCGGTAAAAGAGAAGACGCTCGTACACAAAACATTGGTCTATAAATTTAATTCATTTTTAAATTTCCATACATATTATAACATGTCACCCTTTGAGCGTTCGCTCTGGGGCTATTTCTATCTAATATTCTTTTCTGAGTATTGATTTCAGGAAAATTCTATTCGACATTGTTAAAGACTTCATGTCTCTATGGTTCTACACCAAGATCGACTAAGGCGAGTACGACAAATGTTGACAAGGCTCCGTCGCAGACTCTGCGCCTTCTCGATCACTCGAGAACGGTTAGTGGATCTCGACAAGGAATATGGAATGAAGAGATGGTGTACCTGCCGAGATAAAATTTCTTGACTTCAATCCAAATTCTCGATTACAGCAAGACGGGAGACTTAGTCGTATGTTATGTACTTTCTTGGTTGACGTCGGAGATGGACTCAGACAAACCCTTTAGGTGCCCGCACGAGGCTGATAAAGGAAGTCTAACGTTATCTCTGAACTCACCGAGAACGGTCACGTGAGCTCGATAACAGTTACTCCAAGGTTTGCGGTTGAGAATATGAATTTGTTCATTTGCATTGAAGTCGGGGGCTACTGTTAGGGTTATGGATACCACATACCTAATAGTAGTTGACTGAATCTCCGCAGGACCCACCACATACCATGTCTTATACGGGAACTGACTTCGGATATGGAGGGAGTTCCGGATAAGGAAAGACAACCAGAGTTCTACATGGAAACGACAAGGACTACTAGGATTGTATCCATATTGGTTTCCCTAGTTCTACTTGGACAAGGGGGAACCTATGGGTATAAATACAAGATCCCCTAGGAGGAGAGGGGAGACAATCAACATACACGGAACAATAGATCAATACACAAGATCAACATACAAGCCAACATACGCCAAGACAAGACGTCGGATATCGAGTTTAGAGATAGGCACGGCTAGTCCCCTACGGTGTCTCCGGATACTGATAGGAGAGACATTGCGTTGTCTCTGATCTCGCCGGGCACGAACTCAAGGAGGAAGACTACCCTGTTGTCGACTACGAGTCAGAGCTTCAGACCGCCATGTCGACAACGGTTAGATAGGCGACCCCAAATATTGTACTGGTGTGTTTATGGTGAATAAGAGCAACAACCGGCTTCGGCCAACAGGATATAGGGTTATTACCTGACAATTCAGGGGCCCGAACCTGTATAAAAATCCTCGTCTCTGTCTCTTTTACCTCAATCTCGCATATATCCTTGTACCAACGATCCCCATACTATGCAAATACCGGAATCGCGACATCAAACGTCGACAGAAATCCATCAGGATCCGATGCTTTGTTGGGTTCCATTTGGAAAATGGCCTCCTTAATCTCCTGTTCAGTAACTCCTGAGTTAAAGCTTCATTCTCCAAAAGAGAAACTTGGGGAATATCAGCAATATTATCCTCATCAAACTTTAGATCAAAATCATTAGGAGGACCAAAAAGACCTTTATAATTAGTTGTAATATGCGCCTTTAAATTCGCATCACCATTTATTACTTGGTCACCATCATGCAATTGAAAAGTTCTCATTTTTCTATGTTTACCATTTGCAACTAAATGAAAATACTTTGTATTAGAATCACCTTCCAAAATATCTTTTGTTTTAGCCCTCTGATACCACTTTATTTCCTCTTCCCTTAAAATCGAAGATAACCTATTCCTATAAAACCATCTAATATCAATTTCCTCCTGAGTCAAAAGAAATGTTTCCGCCTTTTTATCAAGCAAGTCCAACCTATCTAAAATCTCCTTTCTTTTTTTTTGTGCAAACCACTTGTATGTTTAGCCCAACCCCTGAGATGTTGTCTAAATCGACGAATTTTCGCCTGCCAACGTACCATAGGAGAATTTCCTTCATCAACACTAGAACAAACTTCCTTCACCATATCAACAAAACCATCACGTAAAAGCCAACCAAGTTCAAACTTAAAACTATGTTGGACATTATTAGAAGAAGATTTTGTATTTAGAAGCAAAGGAGTATGATCCGAAATATCTCTATTAAGAGCAACCACAGAAGATAGATGAAACTTGTGTTCCCACTCCGTCGACATTAAGACCCTATCAATTTTTTCATAAGTTGGATTTGCTAAATTATTAGCCCAAGTAAAATTCCTACCAGACATTTGTAACTCCCTGAGGCACAACCCATCAATAATAGCATTAAACAGAAAGGGCCATCTATCATCATAGTTGTCATTGGGCTACTAAGAATATTAAAATCACCGCCAATAAGCACTAGTAAAGACTAATGACTGCACAAATTAACTAATTCAGCAATAAATTGATCCTTGTACTCATTATGCGCAGGCCCATACACCAAAACTAAAGCCCACTTGAAATTATAAACCTTATTACATAAATGAAACTTAATATAAAAATCGCCCTCATCAATCAAACCAATGTCGGCATTAAGTAAATTAATACCCAAAAGAAGTCCACCAGACCTACCTTAGGGGGTTTACAATGCCAAAACAAATCTTTACCAGCACAAAGATTGTTAAGAGCAGCCGGAGAAAACTCTTTCTTAACAGTCTCAGACAAAACAATAAAGTCCAATAGATGTTCTTTGGTTAAGTCGGAAATAAACTTATGTTTTTTTGGGTCCTTAAACCCATCACAATTCGAAAAGATTCCTTTCATTTAAAACTGATTTTTATTGTTCTTCTTCTTCTTTTTACCCGTCTTTCCAACTTTGTTGCTATTAGGAGAGGGTACCATAGAATCCAAAGTGGTATGAATATTAACATTATCACCACTAAAATCCATCACCTCGTTCATAATTTCGCTACATAAATGTTGTAGTAGAGTATTATCTTCCAACTGATCCTCTAATAACTCACTCTCAACATTTAAAGTAGAAACTTCATTAAAGGTAAGAAAATTTAAACTATACCTTTCCTTTTAACATATCTCCCTTTAGGCATTAAGAACATACTCCCTCCGTCCCATAATATAAGGGATTTTGAGTTTTTACTTGCATTGTTTGACCACTCATCTTATTCAAAAATTTTTTGGAATTATTATTATTATTTTTGACTTACTTTATTACCCAAAGTACTTTAAGCACAATTTTTCGTTTTTTATATTTGCACAAATTTTTTGAATAAGACGAGTGGTCAAACAATGCAAACAAAAAATCAAAATCCCTTATTTTATGGGACGGAGAGAGTACTTGTAAGGGCATCAGCACTGTATAATATCTACTTGTATAGGTGGCTTCATATGAACCCGGTCTTTAGCTAATAAAGCCTTAATACAATGTATGCATAGCAAAGGAGGCATTACGGTGGATCCGAACTAAATAAAAAAAATCCATACCACTTATCAAGTATCATTTCTCTTCTCTTCTCTTCCTCCTCATCCGATCCACTTGCCTTCTCTCGAAACAAAACAACGTGGATGCAGATAGCCGAGGTAGGAGGGGATAGAAAAGAAAACGGAAAAATAGGAGTGGGGAGTAATTATTTTACTCGAAACAAAACAACGCAGATGCAGACAGCTAAAGTAGGAGGGGACGGGAATAGGAGGGGATAGAAAAAGAAAACGAAAAAATAGGAGTGGAAGGTGGGAACGGAAGAGAACCAGAAAAAAAAAAGAGAAAAGGGGAGGTGGGAGCGAGATCCGAGGCGTGTTAATTATTGTTTAACGCGCAGCGCTTATATTAGCGCTACCGATTATTTTCAACACAAAACAAACATATTATTAAACTATATATACAATGTTAGATTTAATAAAAAATAATTTCATATTTTAGTTGTTGTTAAATATTTTTATAAACTTGACTAAGTTTAATTAGAAAAAAGTCAAATAATTTATAATATGAAACGAAGCGTGTAGTATTTTGCCATTCTTTTTCTCCCTTTTCTCTCTTTTCCGCTGGCTGCAATCACTGCTCTTCCTCAACCAGGCCGAGGTGACGCGCAAAACCAGTGGCCTCGACACCGGTGAGCGCCACAAATAATAACGGGAAAATATATAGCGTATATCATATGTGTATGTGTAAATTTAAAAATACCGTGGAATAAAAAATATCCGATATTTGTTCATCTTATCTCTACTATTATAAAAATTGAAGATATTTTTGCTGGTATTTTAGTACGTCATCCGTATATGAATCAATTTTTAACCGTATTGGAAAATACAGTTTATTCGCTTTTAGAAATGTAGATCCGTATTTAAGTCGGGTTTTATGTTCATTTACTTTTGGAAATACAGAAGGAGTCGTATATGATATCTCCTATAAAAAAACTTGCATGCTAACTTGACATGATTTTTTAGAAAAAAATATATCCAAGCGAATTCTCGTAGTGAACAATAATATGACTAAAATAGCCTTCACCTGTTGTAATGTACGGGCAATTTTTCTAGTTCTAAGTAAAATTTTTATGAGATAGCACTGTATATATTTTCGTCGGTTGACATACACGCTGTGGCTGTGGCATCACATCTGGTTTTAATGGGCCTAGTGGCCGGGTACGTGCATCGTATGGGCCGGGCCGAAATTGGCAGCCACGAAGATAGTGGAATTTTGCGTCCTCCGTTTTGTACCGTACCGTTAGCCTAACCTGGTTTGTACGTCGTTTTAGGGCGCTCTTCACGTGTACTGGGCACCACGCGGTAAGGGTGGGCAGCAAACAATATATGATAAGATGAAATTTGGTCTTGATTGAGCGCACATGACACATGTGCGCTGCCTTTTTGCCTTAAAAAACAACAAGTTTACCATTAAATGGTTTAATTTCCTACGGCAACTTTCCATGAAAGAAATTTGTATATATTTGAGATATCAAAGTTCATTGGGTTATATTAATATGGAAGTAAATTTGGATACTTTGATCAAATTATTACAAAACTATAGATATATATTTAAGATGATATATCATAAAACTACAGATTTAACACTAAATTTTTCACAGAACTACAGATTTAAGGTGGAGTATCGTAAAACTACAGATTTAGTAATAAAAATATCATAAAACTACAGGTTTAGTGATAATTTAATCAGAAAACTTACACGTATATAACTCAAACATAATGCTAGTGCTAAGGATTTAAACTCTAAAATCTGTAGTTTTGTGATAACTTTATTATTAAATATGTAGTTTTGTGATACTCTACCTTAAATATATAGTTTTGGGATAAATTTAGCGCTAAATCTATCGTTTTTTAAATATTTAGTTTTGTGATAATTTTATCAAAGTATATATAGTTTTGTGAAATTTCTTAATATGGCCTAGTTGTCATGGAGCTTGCCGGCCTGTTCCGGTTGGCTGTGGTGCAGCCGCAACCCTAGCAGCCAAACATGCCGATATATTTAGGGCATCGCTAATGGGCGGGTGATCGTTGTGGGCCTATATATTTACGCACCTATACAAAGTTTGTATATATAAACGTGTATAAAGTTTATATGCATGTATATATTTTTACGCACGTATACAAAGTTTGTATACCTGTATAGAAATTTTGTATATACATGTACAAATTTTGTATACGTGCGTATACAAAATTTGTATATGTGACGTATTTTCTAGTTTTATTATTTTTTAATATGTATGTATACAAAGTTTGTATATGTCATATATAAAATTTGTATACGACATATAACTTTTTATGCACTAAAAATATATTCATAAAAAATATTATATATATACATATATACAATATATACACATATATGTGTGTGTATATAGTATATACATACGTGTCACGCCCGGAAATTCCCGAATAGAATTCCAAGCAGAATGTGCATTAAACACCTGTTCAGGACCAGCCAGGGTACACAAACGACAAAGTTGACATACAGAACCACGTCTTACAAACATATAAAAATCCTACATAAATGAAGTGGAAAATAAAAGCGAGCTTATTCTAGAACTTAACGCTAACAGCGGAGCGACACCATTCCACAGGCATCCTTGACGGCACGGACGAAGCCTACTCCTCCGAGTAGCCACCATCCGATGCATACTCCAACTCTGGGGTGGGAGACAGCACAAGACTGGGTACTGTTGACGGTCGTTATAGATCAGTTTCGACCGTCAATATTACTAAAATAGAGGAGAACTAGTGATGTTTGCAATGCATATATATGTTAGAATAATAATATTCCACTATTATTAGGTATACTAACTTTTTACAGAGAATGACAATAAAGTGGAGGAGAATCCACATCAACTCAGATGATAAATCAATCGGACAATGTCGAGAACCAGACTTATGTATGAATGGGCCAAGAACTTAGAATTGACACGACGCACTAGGCCAAAATTCACAAGTCTACGGAGAGAAACACCAGAGGAGGCCACCAGCCAACTTGTGGGCTGGTTGGGCCAGCCCAGGGTTTGGTCGAACCAATGCCAGCGCCGATGGATGCAGGGTTTTGAGGGAACAGTGGAGATTCACTCCCTATGGCAGTTGGAGGGTATTACCGACCTTTCCAACCACCATAACCATCATTACCTGCCTATTTAAGGAGTTCACTCTCTTCACTTCAACACACACCTCAAGCAAGAGCTCTCTCATTTCTCTCAAGTTTAGTTTAGTAGTATCTAGCTGGTGAAATGGAAATAGAGTAGAAATCAGGAGTCGAGAAGTCTTCGGAAGAGTTTGGGTATGGCTATAGTATCTTTCTTTTCCTCTTTTGTAAGCTTTCTACTTTTATTAGAATACTCTTCTATATATATTTGTGGTATTGAAATACTTTCCGAGTATATGAGTACCTACTTTACATTATGTTCATGTTATACTGATTATACGGCTAGCTTATCTGGGAGATGCTTTGGTGCGGGTATAATGTTTGCATATGCAATTACTCTATGTCATGACGATGATATTAGAGTAGTATCTAGTAATTTAGACATGGTGTCTAGATTATGGGATATCATTATTTGGGGTTATATGCTGCGGATAAGAGGTGGGCCGCTGATGGTGACAGCTCAGTACGGGTATTCCTCCGCGCCGGTATATAATCCTAAGTTAATTCCCTGGGGAGGGTATTCCTCCGTATTTAGCCCCGGTTGTATGGTCATGACGGGCTATCGTAAGGAACTCGGCAATCAGGGGTGGCTTCTCGAAATGCCACGAGGAGGGGTGGCTTCTCGAAATGCCAGGAGGGCATCAGATAGAGGGTATTAGTTAGTATATCGGTTAACTAGAATGTATATATACTATGTAATATTAAAAGTATAGGAATTGATTTTCTTTCTCTTTTCTTTCCACTTAGCCTAGATAATATATTATGAGAATGAGTAGCTAATGCTTGTGTGTCACTCTACCCTTCAATTATCTTAACCCCTGCTTAGAATATGATTATCACAAGTAATATATAAATTATTAGTCAAGTTCTCTCTACATGATCTTCCCACGGGATAAAATAAATTCGATACCCTTGGAATACTCTCGGGTGAAATGCTACAATGGTATATCTGTGCGCTTGCGGATGAACTCTGTAACCATAATATAACAGAAGTATTTATGCGCCAGTACTGGGAATTATATTTCTACTATTGTCGTTAAGAAATACCAACAAGCATTTCTGGCATCGTTGTCGGGAAAGATTCATCATAGAGATTTCTGGCATCCCCCGGCAAGGGATGCGGAGGTCGCTCAAGCGCTGGCGGGTGAGAGGTGCAGGAGGACCTCCGTCGCCGGTCGCCGACTGCCGATCAATTCATCGTGGGCCGCGCCACACGCCCTAAACGCCCCCGCCACTCCCGCCGCCGGCCTCGGGGTCCGCTCTCCCGACTGCGCCACACATAGAGAGAGAGGGTGTGTGGAAGGCCGCTCGCCGTAGTCACCGTCATGGGCCACGCCACGCGCCATCACCGCCCCCGCAACACCCGCCACCGACCTCGGGTCCACTCTCCTGACGGTACCAGAGAGAGAGAGAGAGTGGGGAAGAGCCGCTTGCCTGGCGTCCTGCCGCAGTTGCCGCTGCTTGCTATAGTCGCCATCGTGGGCTGCGCTGCGCGCCCTCACCGTTCCGCCACACGCGCCGCCGGCCTCTGCGTGCGCTCTCCCGATGGTGCCTAGAGAGAGAGAGAGAGATAGAGAGAAGGGGGAGAGCCACTCGCTAGGTGCCCTCGCCGCAGTTGCCGCCGCTCATTGTAGTCGCCATCGTGGGTCGCACCATGCGCCCTCACCTCCCCCGCCACGCTCGCCACCAGCCATTGCGTCGCTTCCGTAGGAAGAGAGATAGGAAGAGGAGCTCCCGACGGGAGAGAGAGAGGATGAGAGGGTTGTTGGTGGTTGTTATTGACAAATTTTATGCCGCCAATACCTGCATAAATCAAAGGGATAAAACATCCAACATAGTGATAGGGTTAAATTCTAACATATTCCGCAAGTTTTGGTGTATATTTGAATGCAGGTAATAAACCGCCAAAGTTGGATGAAATATAGACTTAAGTGAAGGAGAGTTCCTATCCATATAAAGAGTGGGCCAGAAACTACTAGAATACATCTTCAATGGTCCTTCCACTCACAGAAATGGATAAAGGAGGCAGAGGAGGAGCAACAGGCCAAAGTTGAAGCCTGTTGGGCCTGCCATGGGTTCGGCTGAACCCATGGTTCGGGTTCAGTCGAACCACCTCTGTAGCCGTATGATTTGGGGTTTTGCATGGACGGTCTGGATGAGCTCCTGAATGGCGGTTGGAGGGCAAAATTGACCTTTTGCGTTCTATAACCGTTACACCTGCCGCTATATAAAGACTTCACCTCTTCACTTCACTCACACACTCCAAGCTTGAGCTGAATTATAAGATGCTCTATAGTACTATATTGTATACTAGAATAGGAAGAGAGTAGAGTAGAAGAAGTGGAAGAAATTCCAGTTGTCGGTAATCCTATCCCTGTTTCTTTCTGCTCTGTTAATTACTCCGATTATAATAGAATTATCTTTTGAGTAATTTAGTTTTGCTCGGTGAGAATTATTTCTTGGTTAGTTCCTATTCAAAGTATGGGATCATCGTTTACTATAATCAACTAAAATATAGTGATTTGCTTTAGTGTGTAGCTAACATTAAAGTAAGAAATTAATATGCTTAGGCGCGGTGTCTAGGTAGATAATTTCCGGTGTTTGCTCCGCATCCCACAGTAGGTGTGAGGTGGTTGTAGAGGTGGTGACAACCCTCAAGACACTAAAGTCCTCCCTGTCTGGGTGCGCAGTAGAGCGATATCTAGGAGCAGCGAGCTGGCCAGTGCCCGAAGTACCTCATTAGGATTAAAGTTAAGCTTTCCATAGACACTGTTCTTCACCGGTGAAACCTCTCTATCTTTTGCCTATCTATAGCTTCATGTCCTTGGATGAATCTGAACCGGCGTTGACACACAAGTTCCCTGTGGAAATCGATACCTAAGAATACTCCCGGTTGAAGTGCTACATCGGTATTTTCCGTGCGCTTGCGGATTTTATCTGTAAGGTTAAGAAATACCAACAAGAGTATGACAGGTGGACCCACCACTTTTTAATAAGAAAATGCTGACTGGATTGCCATGCGTACGCCACATAGGACAAAACCGCACTGGATTGGGTCGAGGGGGGTAATTCGTCTGGTATTAAAAGTTCAAGGTGAACAATGTCTGTTTTTGGGTTCACGGGGGTAATTTGATCGTAATTCGTACTTTTTCTTATATATATATACATATATGTATCATGAGAGAGAGAGAGAGGAGAGAGACTAGAGGGGGCGGACTGACTGCGCGGGCGCGTGGGTAGTCGCCGGTCAGCCACCCCCCACATACACAAGCTCTGTGCCTCTGCCTCTCCATTTTATCGCATGGCGTTTTCCCTCCCTCCGCGAGATGACCTCCTTCCGCGCTGGGTGCCAGCCTCCGTCAACCTCCCGTGCCATCGGGTTCGGGTTCTCCTGTGCCGGCCTTCTTGCACGCAGGGCGCCGGCCTCCACCTACGTTTCCTCACCAGCAAGCTCTCCCATGCCTCCCTCCGCATGCCAACCTTCTTCCGTGCATGCCCCCATAGCCACTATCATCTGCCCGCGCGAAGCTAGGAGACATGACCGGAAAGAGACCGCATACTCATCTTGCTTGGCCACCGTCCGCAGCCACACCCCCCTACGTGTCACGAGGGACGCCTAGATCTGGATAAATGGCGCCGGAGGTGGATGCCGAGCTCGATGCGGGAGCACACCCACTGCGTGTCGCTCGATGGCTCAATTTCCTAGCGCCAGCGCCGAAGTTTTTGACCCTTCCCGTGCTGTTGTTTGCCTCTTTGTGCCGTCGCCGCCACTCCCTCTGTGCACCGCCGCCGCCGCTACTTCCGTGTTCAGCAGCCGCCCCTGCTCCCTCCGAGCGCTGCCGCATCCTCCACCCAGGCCACCGTCCGGTGCACCTTCCTCTATGCCTGCCTTGCGAGATGAATAGGCTCAGGGGTGGATGAGAAGAAATTTGGGGATAGGCGTTGTGTACTCCCAGACATTTTCGTAAGTTTGGCTTGTCAATACATTTTTTTTATTTTTTTTCTTTATGATATCGTATGGGTGTAACGAAAACTGGGTCAACACCAACCCTGATTTTGAAAAGTGGTGTCACATGAGTAAACTTAAAAGAGTGAGATCATAATCGTAGTTAGCCTTCAAAGCAGAGTTAAAAGAGCAATTGACGCAACATTGTTATATTTCTACCAATATTGAGTTGTTAATCGATTCATTTTCATCGTTACCATTCTGTTGTACTAGTAGCCCGATACATCTAGGTGATACTCCAAGCCTATAATGTTCCACTGACATTGTGGGGCCCAATGTCAGTGACTAGGGTGGTGGTGGTAGAACAATCACCATCTTTAGTACTCTTTCCGTTCCAAAATATAATAATATCTAGCATCTAAAATTTGTCCTAAAATATAATAACTTATACACCAACATTCTCTTCTTAACAAATCACAACCCTCTACTATTCAATTTTCCCACCTACCTCCAGTGACGAATCTTGGTTTTAGAATATGGGTGGTCCGACTCAAAAATTATTTCTAAACACCGCAAATCTAACGATGCTAATATATACTCCCTCCGTCCCAAAATAAGGAAAAAGTACGAATTACCCCCCCCCCCGAACTATCGAGGTCGTCCGAATTACCCCCCTTGAACCACAAAACCGGACATTCTTCACCCCCCAACTATGCTAACCGGACAAATTAACCCCCTCGACCCAATCCGCGGTGGTTTTGGTCTACGTGGCGTACACGTGGCAGTCCAGTCAGCATTTTATTTATTAAAAAAATGTGGGACCCACCTGTCATAGTCTCTCATCTCTCTCCTCTCTCTGTCTCTCTCACTCATCCTCTCTCTCGCGCGTGAGGTGTTCGTCTTCCTGTTCGAGCTTTTGCTGGCGGCTGGCCAAGGCGAGATCGTCCTTGTCGGTGTCCGTGGCCTCGTCGACGATGTCGTGGGCTAGCGGCTCCTCCGTCATGGATTGGGCAAGATGCAGCACGGCGATGGCTTCTCCCTCTTGATCTACGGGGCCCGCTAGCGACCGGCAACAGTGACATTGTCTCAACCGTCGGGGGTGGAGGGAGGAGAGGGGTCGCCGACGAAGAGGGAGATCGTGATGGGGAGGAACATGCACACAGACGACGAGGAACATGTGTTCGCGGTGAAGCAGCTCGACGCGGACGATGAGGAGACCGGGGAGCAGACCGGGGAGCGCCGTCGGCGTCGGCTCCATCGAGCTCTACCGCCGCAACCTCATCGAGCGCCGTCGGTGTTGGCTCCTCGCCCGCCCGCCGCTTGCAGCCATCCCCGCCACTGGCCGCCCGTCGGCGTCGGCGTCTGCTCCTTGCTAGCCCGCCACCCGTTGGCGTCGGCTCCTCGCTCGCCCGCCGCCCGCAGCCATCCCCGCCGCCGGCCGCTGTCGGCGTCAGCAGTCGGCTCCTCACCCGCCCGCCGCCTGCCGTGTTCACCGAGGTGCTTTGCCTCCGCTGCCGGCCGCCCGCTCCGCCTCCACCTCAGCCGCTCGCCGCCGCCACCAGCGCCCGCCTCTGTCTCAGCCGCCCGTCGCCGCCGCCAGCGCCCTCTCCGCCTTCGCCTCCACCTCCGCATGCGCCGCCCCACCCCCTCTCCTGCCTCGCCGCCGCCTCTGGCCACTGCGCCGCCATGAGCACCGCCGTCCGCGCCGTTCGCGCCGACTGCCCGCCTGCCCACCTCTGCCCACTGTCCGTCCCGCGCCGCTGCCCGCTTTGCGCGCCGCCGCTCCCGCTTGACCCGCGCGCCCCTGCCGACCGCTCGTCCCGCACTGCCACCCGCCATGTGCACCGCCGCTGCCGGTTGCCTCCGCCACCAGCGAGAGAGAGGATGAGTGAGAGAGAGATGAGAGACTATGACAGGTGGGTCCCACATTTTTTAATAAATAAAATGCTGACTGGACTGCCACGTGTATGCCATGTAGACCAAAACCACCGCGGATTTGGATCGAGGGGGGTAATTCATCCGGTTTGTATAGTTGGGGGTGAAGAATGTCCGGTTTTATGGTTTAGGGGGGTAATTCGGACGACCTCGATAGTTCGGGGGGCTAATTCGTACTTTTTCCCCCAAAATATAACAACTTTTAGCCCTCAGGATTTGTCCCAAAATATAATAATTTCTTTACCAACATTCTCTTCCCAACCAATCACAACCCTCCACTATTCACTTTTCTCACATACCTCAACTACTCATCCATTCACAAGTCTCGACCACTCACTTCTACCTACTTTTTGTAATAACCGTGTCCAACCCTAAAACTTTTTGTATTTTGGGACAGAGGGAGTAGTACAATGTACAATACAAGTAGACATAATAGAATATACCCAAAAATATGTCGTGATATATTAATAACACATCTTAATACATAAAATTAGTAAATAAGTAAAATTTTGATTTAAAAAAGCTTATACGGCTAGAAAAGTTTGAAAAGGTTGAAGAAGATTACCATCGTGCCGTCTACCGGGACGAGCCACCGATCGCTGATGGTGGTTGCTGATGATCGATCAGGACGACGACGAGAGCGTCGGCTGTCGCGATCTCGTCTCACACCTCATGGAATGGGCATCGCTGCCGGCCATCGTGGTGGGCGCAAGCGGCATGGCAGCGGGTGGCAGCGGGTGGCAGGCCGGTGGGCGGCGGTGGTCGGCACTCCATGATCGCGCCTAGCGAACGAGCGGAATCTCCGACCTGACGACCTCCGTTTCTCGACTCCTTGGATCGACAGTTCCTAACCTGGTGGTAGACTTGTTGCTAATGCGGGCGGCATGACGAAAAAAAGGGGTCGAGGCATCGAGTAAGGTGAGAGCAAGGATAATAATATAGCCAACTTCCTACTATTAGCCTATCTTAAAGCCAACATATAGTATAGCCCACTACTAGCTCCAATTCATCTATAGCCACTCTAATAGTCGATTCATACAATAGTTGCTTACTATACTATTAATACATGGTCCCACCTGTCATACACACACTGTGTCTTAGAGTCCGTGCTGCAGCTGGCTACAAATCTGTAGCCCGCTGCTCTTCTCTCTCCTATTTTATCTCTTTAAAATATGTTTATAGCTGGCTTATAGCCTGCTATTGTAGCCGCTCTAAGGTTAGCTATAATTTTCTTCTCCTCCCTCTATCTCTCACTTATACATTTAATGTATTTGTCTTGGAGCTTGTGATAAGCTAGCTCTTGCATGAGAGCCAACATCCTTAATTTTTCACTACCTCTCTCCTCCACCTAAGCTTATAGTAGGCTTATAGCTCACTATTATACTTGCTCTGAGGCACGCCGCGACGCTTCGGTTTTCGCCTTTCCGCATGCGCCGTGCAATGACTGCGTAAGGGATTTTCTTCTTCTTTTTTTTTCTAAAATCCAATATATAGTGGGATCAATCACTATTTTTTTTGGTCTGGGGACCACCGGGACCACCCTACAGATACACCTATGCTTACCTGCACTTTTCATCCAACCACAACCCTCTCATATTTGATTCTATCCACTTTCTTAATAACCGTGTCCAACTCTAAAAAAATGCTTATATTCTACGACGGAGGGATGGGACGGAGGGAGTAACATTTTAAGTAGTAATAAATGAAGTACGAGGAATATGCATATAATATAGTTGTCCTAGTTTTGCATTTGAATTGTGTGAATCGCCGGTTCAATCGCTAGACCACTATACCATGGGCTTGAATGGTTTGACGTCCGGTACGGTTTTCTCTACTATGCGTGGGACTAGGGGCTTGAGGGGGCCTTGCGAGATGAATAGGCTCAGGAGCGACCCTTGTGCTCTTTGTCGTCGTGGAGACGGCCAGTTACCTCATAGAGTGATAGAGTGTCAATGTCGAGGAGGGTCTTCATGGAGCAAGCAATGTGCGAGAGATGCTCAGGCACAACCCGCAAGAGCTTGTCAACTACCTTGGACTCAGGGATTGGGGCCTGAGCGTCGCCAACGACGTGATGATGCAGCTGAGCCGAAGGGAGAATTCCTCCACGGTTGAACTCGATGAAGTTGTACTGCCACTTCAGCTATTGCGCCTTGGACTTCCGCACGTGATCGACTTGGCTCTGATACCAAATGTTTACCGGTCATACTTGATCCCGGTTTCCCTTAAAACTCCCAAAAAAGAGAGACAAACACACTTGAAAGTAGAAAGATTTATGCGCACGGCGGACTGGGCGGCCTCTTACTGACGAAACTAGGAAAAAAATGAAAAATGTAGTAGTAGTGAATAATAATAATAATAGTAGTAGTAGTAGTAGTAATAGCAGTAGCAGCAGGGAACCGTTCAAACATTCTTGAATTGTTTTGGGAGGAGGACAGATAAATATCACCGAGGTTAATGGATAGGATCGAACCCTTCCAATGTAAGGAAGAGGGAGGGTGAATCCTATCCCTATCATCATGGCTTGGACAGGTGTCTGCTTCACACTGAAGGAAGCTGCACTATTTAAGCCGTACGTGACCCTACAACTCTTGTCCATCAGTAGTACTTCTCCCTGCTCTGGCTGTGGCGAGAGTTCTGTGAGACACTTGAGAGTTTAGAGCTAATAGAAGCCTCTCAGGTAATACATAGAACCTTGTCCTTTGATTTTATTGAGTGCATGGCTAGAATAAACATCTAATGTCTAGCTATAAGTAGATGGATTAGTGTAGAAAATATAACTGTTAGTGAAAAGACTAATGCTCTGGCTAGCAGCAGCTACATGCATGCATCGAGTTTTAGTGGCTAGCAGCAGCTACATGCATGCATGCAAGCATCTACTAGTACTAGTTGGTTCCCTCCCTCTAGTATAGTCACATCAACTAGCTATACTCTAGTAGGCAGTTAGTAGCTATTATGCATGCAAATTTATACATTGATTAATATGAAAGATTTGCATATTTGACTAGGGCACCGGTAAAACAGCAGGAAACCAGGCAAGACTGAGCCCATCAACTATTTTACTTAATCACCTCTAACTGAATTTGTTTACCAACATTATATTAAGATGGTGGTACTAACAATCTAACAATAAACATTATTAACACTCGAATAATGGATTGATGATTTCATCAGTGAGA